>NC_088781.1:79774814-80064766 GCF_958450345.1 Calliphora vicina | reverse complement strand
TCACCAACATAGCTCTTTTTCCAAAATTTCGTCTGACTATTTTTAATATTTTTTTGAAAATTTTCATTTTTCAATGTTGATCCTTGGAACAATTTTCGACAATTCTGGACAAACTAAGATAGATGCCAGGGTGGGACATACCTCATTTTAAAGGGAAATGAACCTGCATTAGTCACCAACATAGCTCTTTTTCCAAAATTTCGTCTGACTATTTTTAATATTTTTTTGAAAATTTTAATTTTTCAATGTTGATCCTTGGAACAATTTTCGACAATTCTGGACAAACTAAGATAGATGCCAGGATGGGACATACCTCCTTTTAAAGGGAAATGAACCAGCATTATTCACCAACATAGCTCTTTTTCCAAAATTTCGTCTGACTATTTTTAATATTTTTATGAAAATTTTAATTTTTCAATATTGATCCTCGGAAGAATTTTCGAAAATTGTGGACAAACTAAGATAGATGCCAGGATGGGACATACCTGATTTTAAAGGGAAATGAACCAGCATTAGTCATCAACATAGCTCTTTTTCCAAAATTTCGTCTGACTATTTTTAATATTTTTTTGAAAATTTTAATTTTTCAATGTTGATCCTCGGAAGATTTTTCGACAATTCTGGACAAACTAAGATAGATGCCAGGATGGGACATACCTCATTTTAAAGGGAAATGAACCTGCATTATTCACCAACATAGCTCTTTTTCCAAAATTTCGTCTGACTATTTTTAATATTTTTTTGAAAATTTTAATTTTTCAATGCTGATCCTCGAAAGATTTTTCGACAATTCTGGACAAACTAAGATAGATGCCAGGATGGGACATACCTCCTTTTAAAGGGAAATGAACCAGCATTATTCACCAACATAGCTCTTTTTCCAAAATTTCGTCTGACTATTTTTAATATTTTTATGAAAATTTTAATTTTTCAATGTTGATCCTCGGAAGATTTTTCGACAATTCTGGACAAACTAAGATAGATGCCAGGGTGGGACATACCTCATTTTAAAGGGAAATGAACCTGCATTATTCACCAACATAGCTCTTTTTCCAAAATTTCAACTGACTATTTTTAATATTTCTTTGAAAATTTTAATTTTTCAATGTTGATCCTTGGAACAATTTTCGAAAATTGTGGACAAACTAAGATAGATGCCAGGATGGGACATACCTGATTTTAAAGGGAAATGAACCTGCATTATTCACCAACATAGCTCTTTTTCCAAAATTTCGTCTGACTATTTTTAATATTTTTATGAAAATTTTAATTTTTCAATATTGATCCTCGGAAGAATTTTCGAAAATTGTGGACAAACTAAGATAGATGCCAGGATGGGACATACCTGATTTTAAAGGGAAATGAACCAGCATTAGTCATCAACATAGCTCTTTTTCCAAAATTTCGTCTGACTATTTTTAATATTTTTTTGAAAATTTTCATTTTTCAATGTTGATCCTTGGAAAAATTGTGGACAATTCTGGACAAACTAAGATAGATGCCAGGATGGGACATACCTGATTTTAAAGGGAAATGAACCAGCATTATTCACCAACATAGCTCTTTTTCCAAAATTTCGTCTGACTATTTTTAATATTTTTTTGAAAATTTTAATTTTTCAATGTTGATCCTTGGAACAATTTTCGACAATTCTGGACAAACTAAGATAGATGCCAGGGTGGGACATACCTCATTTTAATGAGAAATGAACCTGCATTATTCACCAACATAGCTCTTTTTCCAAAATTTCGTCTGACTATTTTTAATATTTTTTTGAAAATTTTAATTTTTCAATGTTGATCCTCGAAAGATTTTTCGACAATTCTGGACAAACTAGGATAGATGCCAGGGTGGGACATACCTCATTTTAAAGGGAAATGAACCTGCATTAGTCACCAATATAGCTCTTTTTCCAAAATTTCGTCTGACTATTTTTAATATTTTTTTGAAAATTTTAATTTTTCAATGTTGATCCTTGGAACAATTTTCGACAATTCTGGACAAACTAAGACAGATGCCAGGGTGGGACATACCTCATTTTAAAGGGAAATGAACCAGCATTAGTCACCAATATAGCTCTTTTTCCAAAATTTCGTCTGACTATTTTTAATATTTTTTTGAAAATTTTAATTTTTCAATGTTGATCCTTGGAACAATTTTCGACAATTCTGGACAAACTAAGATAGATGCCAGGATGGGACATACCTCCTTTTAAAGGGAAATGAACCAGCATTATTCACCAACATAGCTCTTTTTCCAAAATTTCGTCTGACTATTTTTAATATTTTTATGAAAATTTTAATTTTTCAATATTGATCCTCGGAAGAATTTTCGAAAATTGTGGACAAACTAAGATAGATGCCAGGATGGGACATACCTGATTTTAAAGGGAAATGAACCAGCATTAGTCATCAACATAGCTCTTTTTCCAAAATTTCGTCTGACTATTTTTAATATTTTTTTGAAAATTTTAATTTTTCAATGTTGATCCTCGGAAGATTTTTCGACAATTCTGGACAAACTAAGATAGATGCCAGGATGGGACATACCTCATTTTAAAGGGAAATGAACCTGCATTATTCACCAACATAGCTCTTTTTCCAAAATTTCGTCTGACTATTTTTAATATTTTTTTGAAAATTTTAATTTTTCAATGCTGATCCTCGAAAGATTTTTCGACAATTCTGGACAAACTAAGATAGATGCCAGGATGGGACATACCTCCTTTTAAAGGGAAATGAACCAGCATTATTCACCAACATAGCTCTTTTTCCAAAATTTCGTCTGACTATTTTTAATATTTTTATGAAAATTTTAATTTTTCAATGTTGATCCTCGGAAGATTTTTCGACAATTCTGGACAAACTAAGATAGATGCCAGGGTGGGACATACCTCATTTTAAAGGGAAATGAACCTGCATTATTCACCAACATAGCTCTTTTTCCAAAATTTCAACTGACTATTTTTAATATTTCTTTGAAAATTTTAATTTTTCAATGTTGATCCTTGGAACAATTTTCGAAAATTGTGGACAAACTAAGATAGATGCCAGGATGGGACATACCTGATTTTAAAGGGAAATGAACCTGCATTATTCACCAACATAGCTCTTTTTCCAAAATTTCGTCTGACTATTTTTAATATTTTTATGAAAATTTTAATTTTTCAATATTGATCCTCGGAAGAATTTTCGAAAATTGTGGACAAACTAAGATAGATGCCAGGATGGGACATACCTGATTTTAAAGGGAAATGAACCAGCATTAGTCATCAACATAGCTCTTTTTCCAAAATTTCGTCTGACTATTTTTAATATTTTTTTGAAAATTTTCATTTTTCAATGTTGATCCTTGGAAAAATTGTGGACAATTCTGGACAAACTAAGATAGATGCCAGGATGGGACATACCTGATTTTAAAGGGAAATGAACCAGCATTATTCACCAACATAGCTCTTTTTCCAAAATTTCGTCTGACTATTTTTAATATTTTTTTGAAAATTTTAATTTTTCAATGTTGATCCTTGGAACAATTTTCGACAATTCTGGACAAACTAAGATAGATGCCAGGGTGGGACATACCTCATTTTAATGAGAAATGAACCTGCATTATTCACCAACATAGCTCTTTTTCCAAAATTTCGTCTGACTATTTTTAATATTTTTTTGAAAATTTTAATTTTTCAATGTTGATCCTCGAAAGATTTTTCGACAATTCTGGACAAACTAGGATAGATGCCAGGGTGGGACATACCTCATTTTAAAGGGAAATGAACCTGCATTAGTCACCAATATAGCTCTTTTTCCAAAATTTCGTCTGACTATTTTTAATATTTTTTTGAAAATTTTAATTTTTCAATGTTGATCCTTGGAACAATTTTCGACAATTCTGGACAAACTAAGACAGATGCCAGGGTGGGACATACCTCATTTTAAAGGGAAATGAACCAGCATTAGTCACCAATATAGCTCTTTTTCCAAAATTTCGTCTGACTATTTTTAATATTTTTTTGAAAATTTTAATTTTTCAATGTTGATCCTCGGAAGATTTTTCGACAATTCTGGACAAACTAAGATAGATGCCAGGGTGGGACATACCTCATTTTAAAGGGAAATGAACCTGCATTAGTCACCAACATAGCTCTTTTTCCAAAATTTCGTCTGACTATTTTTAATATTTTTTGGAAAATTTTAATTTTTCAATGTTGATCCTTGGAACAATTTTCGACAATTCTGGACAAACTAAGATAGATGCCAGGGTGGGACATACCTCATTTTAAAGGGAAATGAACCTGCATTAGTCACCAACATAGCTCTTTTTCCAAAATTTCGTCTGACTATTTTTAATATTTTTTTGAAAATTTTAATTTTTCAATGTTGATCCTTGGAACAACAGGTTCATTGGAAATGCAGGTTCATTTCCCTTTAAAATGAGGTATGTCCCACCCTGGCATCTATCTTAGTTTGTCCAGAATTGTCGAAAAATCTTCCGAGGATCAACATTGAAAAATGAAAATTTTCAAAAAAATATTAAAAATAGTCAGACGAAATTTTGGAAAAAGAGCTATGTTGATGACTAATGCTGGTTCATTTCCCTTTAAAATCAGGTATGTCCCATCCTGGCATCTATCTTAGTTTGTCCACAATTTTCGAAAATTCTTCCGAGGATCAATATTGAAAAATTAAAATTTTCATAAAAATATTAAAAATAGTCAGACGAAATTTTGGAAAAAGAGCTATGTTGGTGAATAATGCTGGTTCATTTCCCTTTAAAAGGAGGTATGTCCCATCCTGGCATCTATCTTAGTTTGTCCAGAATTGTCGAAAATTGTTCCAAGGATCAACATTGAAAAATTAAAATTTTCAAAAAAATATTAAAAATAGTCAGACGAAATTTTGGAAAAAGAGCTATGTTGGTGACTAATGCAGGTTCATTTCCCTTTAAAATGAGGTATGTCCCACCCTGGCATCTATCTTAGTTTGTCCAGAATTGTCGAAAATTGTTCCAAGGATCAACATTGAAAAATGAAAATTTTCAAAAAAATATTAAAAATAGTCAGACGAAATTTTGGAAAAAGAGCTATGTTGGTGAATAATGCAGGTTCATTTCCCATTAAAATGAGGTATGTCCCACCCTGGCATCTATCTTAGTTTGTCCAGAATTGTCGAAAATTGTTCCAAGGATCAACATTGAAAAATTAAAATTTTCAAAAAAATATTAAAAATAGTCAGACGAAATTTTGGAAAAAGAGCTATGTTGGTGAATAATGCTGGTTCATTTCCCTTTAAAATCAGGTATGTCCCATCCTGGCATCTATCTTAGTTTGTCCAGAATTGTCCACAATTTTTCCAAGGATCAACATTGAAAAATGAAAATTTTCAAAAAAATATTAAAAATAGTCAGACGAAATTTTGGAAAAAGAGCTATGTTGATGACTAATGCTGGTTCATTTCCCTTTAAAATCAGGTATGTCCCATCCTGGCATCTATCTTAGTTTGTCCACAATTTTCGAAAATTCTTCCGAGGATCAATATTGAAAAATTAAAATTTTCATAAAAATATTAAAAATAGTCAGACGAAATTTTGGAAAAAGAGCTATGTTGGTGAATAATGCAGGTTCATTTCCCTTTAAAATCAGGTATGTCCCATCCTGGCATCTATCTTAGTTTGTCCACAATTTTCGAAAATTGTTCCAAGGATCAACATTGAAAAATTAAAATTTTCAAAGAAATATTAAAAATAGTCAGTTGAAATTTTGGAAAAAGAGCTATGTTGGTGAATAATGCAGGTTCATTTCCCTTTAAAATGAGGTATGTCCCACCCTGGCATCTATCTTAGTTTGTCCAGAATTGTCGAAAAATCTTCCGAGGATCAACATTGAAAAATTAAAATTTTCATAAAAATATTAAAAATAGTCAGACGAAATTTTGGAAAAAGAGCTATGTTGGTGAATAATGCTGGTTCATTTCCCTTTAAAAGGAGGTATGTCCCATCCTGGCATCTATCTTAGTTTGTCCAGAATTGTCGAAAAATCTTTCGAGGATCAGCATTGAAAAATTAAAATTTTCAAAAAAATATTAAAAATAGTCAGACGAAATTTTGGAAAAAGAGCTATGTTGGTGAATAATGCAGGTTCATTTCCCTTTAAAATGAGGTATGTCCCATCCTGGCATCTATCTTAGTTTGTCCAGAATTGTCGAAAAATCTTCCGAGGATCAACATTGAAAAATTAAAATTTTCAAAAAAATATTAAAAATAGTCAGACGAAATTTTGGAAAAAGAGCTATGTTGATGACTAATGCTGGTTCATTTCCCTTTAAAATCAGGTATGTCCCATCCTGGCATCTATCTTAGTTTGTCCACAATTTTCGAAAATTCTTCCGAGGATCAATATTGAAAAATTAAAATTTTCATAAAAATATTAAAAATAGTCAGACGAAATTTTGGAAAAAGAGCTATGTTGGTGAATAATGCTGGTTCATTTCCCTTTAAAAGGAGGTATGTCCCATCCTGGCATCTATCTTAGTTTGTCCAGAATTGTCGAAAATTGTTCCAAGGATCAACATTGAAAAATTAAAATTTTCAAAAAAATATTAAAAATAGTCAGACGAAATTTTGGAAAAAGAGCTATGTTGGTGACTAATGCAGGTTCATTTCCCTTTAAAATGAGGTATGTCCCACCCTGGCATCTATCTTAGTTTGTCCAGAATTGTCGAAAATTGTTCCAAGGATCAACATTGAAAAATGAAAATTTTCAAAAAAATATTAAAAATAGTCAGACGAAATTTTGGAAAAAGAGCTATGTTGGTGACTAATGCAGGTTCATTTCCCTTTAAAATGAGGTATGTCCCACCCTGGCATCTATCCTAGTTTGTCCAGAATTGTCGAAAAATCTTTCGAGGATCAACATTGAAAAATTAAAATTTTCAAAAAAATATTAAAAATAGTCAGACGAAATTTTGGAAAAAGAGCTATGTTGGCGACTAATGCTGGTTCATTTCCCTTTAAAATCAGGTATGTCCCATCCTGGCATCTATCTTAGTTTGTCCACAATTTTCGAAAATTGTTCCAAGGATCAACATTGAAAAATTAAAATTTTCAAAAAAATATTAAAAATAGTCAGACGAAATTTTGGAAAAAGAGCTATGTTGGTGACTAATGCAGGTTCATTTCCCTTTAAAATGAGGTATGTCCCACCCTGGCATCTATCTTAGTTTGTCCAGAATTGTCGAAAATTGTTCCAAGGATCAACATTGAAAAATTAAAATTTTCAAAAAAAATATTAAAAATAGTCAGACGAAATTTTGGAAAAAGAGCTATGTTGGTGAATAATGCAGGTTCATTTCCCTTTAAAATGAGGTATGTCCCACCCTGGCATCTATCTTAGTTTGTCCAGAATTGTCGAAAATTGTTCCAAGGATCAACATTGAAAAATTAAAATTTTCAAAAAAATATTAAAAATAGTCAGACGAAATTTTGGAAAAAGAGCTATGTTGGTGAATAATGCTGGTTCATTTCCCTTTAAAATCAGGTATGTCCCATCCTGGCATCTATCTTAGTTTGTCCAGAATTGTCCACAATTTTTCCAAGGATCAACATTGAAAAATGAAAATTTTCAAAAAAATATTAAAAATAGTCAGACGAAATTTTGGAAAAAGAGCTATGTTGATGACTAATGCTGGTTCATTTCCCTTTAAAATCAGGTATGTCCCATCCTGGCATCTATCTTAGTTTGTCCACAATTTTCGAAAATTCTTCCGAGGATCAATATTGAAAAATTAAAATTTTCATAAAAATATTAAAAATAGTCAGACGAAATTTTGGAAAAAGAGCTATGTTGGTGAATAATGCAGGTTCATTTCCCTTTAAAATCAGGTATGTCCCATCCTGGCATCTATCTTAGTTTGTCCACAATTTTCGAAAATTGTTCCAAGGATCAACATTGAAAAATTAAAATTTTCAAAGAAATATTAAAAATAGTCAGTTGAAATTTTGGAAAAAGAGCTATGTTGGTGAATAATGCAGGTTCATTTCCCTTTAAAATGAGGTATGTCCCACCCTGGCATCTATCTTAGTTTGTCCAGAATTGTCGAAAATTGTTCCAAGGATCAACATTGAAAAATGAAAATTTTCAAAAAAATATTAAAAATAGTCAGACGAAATTTTGGAAAAAGAGCTATGTTGGTGACTAATGCAGGTTCATTTCCCTTTAAAATGAGGTATGTCCCACCCTGGCATCTATCTTAGTTTGTCCAGAATTGTCGAAAATTGTTCCAAGGATCAACATTGAAAAATTAAAATTTTCAAAAAAATATTAAAAATAGTCAGACGAAATTTTGGAAAAAGAGCTATGTTGGTGACTAATGCAGGTTCATTTCCCTTTAAAATGAGGTATGTCCCACCCTGGCATCTATCCTAGTTTGTCCAGAATTGTCGAAAAATCTTTCGAGGATCAACATTGAAAAATTAAAATTTTCAAAAAAATATTAAAAATAGTCAGACGAAATTTTGGAAAAAGAGCTATGTTGGTGAATAATGCAGGTTCATTTCTCATTAAAATGAGGTATGTCCCACCCTGGCATCTATCTTAGTTTGTCCAGAATTGTCGAAAATTGTTCCAAGGATCAACATTGAAAAATGAAAATTTTCAAAAAAATATTAAAAATAGTCAGACGAAATTTTGGAAAAAGAGCTATGTTGGTGACTAATGCAGGTTCATTTCCCTTTAAAATGAGGTATGTCCCACCCTGGCATCTATCTTAGTTTGTCCAGAATTGTCGAAAATTGTTCCAAGGATCAACATTGAAAAATTAAAATTTTCAAAAAAATATTAAAAATAGTCAGACGAAATTTTGGAAAAAGAGCTATGTTGGTGAATAATGCTGGTTCATTTCCCTTTAAAATCAGGTATGTCCCATCCTGGCATCTATCTTAGTTTGTCCAGAATTGTCCACAATTTTTCCAAGGATCAACATTGAAAAATGAAAATTTTCAAAAAAATATTAAAAATAGTCAGACGAAATTTTGGAAAAAGAGCTATGTTGATGACTAATGCTGGTTCATTTCCCTTTAAAATCAGGTATGTCCCATCCTGGCATCTATCTTAGTTTGTCCACAATTTTCGAAAATTCTTCCGAGGATCAATATTGAAAAATTAAAATTTTCATAAAAATATTAAAAATAGTCAGACGAAATTTTGGAAAAAGAGCTATGTTGGTGAATAATGCAGGTTCATTTCCCTTTAAAATCAGGTATGTCCCATCCTGGCATCTATCTTAGTTTGTCCACAATTTTCGAAAATTGTTCCAAGGATCAACATTGAAAAATTAAAATTTTCAAAGAAATATTAAAAATAGTCAGTTGAAATTTTGGAAAAAGAGCTATGTTGGTGAATAATGCAGGTTCATTTCCCTTTAAAATGAGGTATGTCCCACCCTGGCATCTATCTTAGTTTGTCCAGAATTGTCGAAAAATCTTCCGAGGATCAACATTGAAAAATTAAAATTTTCATAAAAATATTAAAAATAGTCAGACGAAATTTTGGAAAAAGAGCTATGTTGGTGAATAATGCTGGTTCATTTCCCTTTAAAAGGAGGTATGTCCCATCCTGGCATCTATCTTAGTTTGTCCAGAATTGTCGAAAAATCTTTCGAGGATCAGCATTGAAAAATTAAAATTTTCAAAAAAATATTAAAAATAGTCAGACGAAATTTTGGAAAAAGAGCTATGTTGGTGAATAATGCAGGTTCATTTCCCTTTAAAATGAGGTATGTCCCATCCTGGCATCTATCTTAGTTTGTCCAGAATTGTCGAAAAATCTTCCGAGGATCAACATTGAAAAATTAAAATTTTCAAAAAAATATTAAAAATAGTCAGACGAAATTTTGGAAAAAGAGCTATGTTGATGACTAATGCTGGTTCATTTCCCTTTAAAATCAGGTATGTCCCATCCTGGCATCTATCTTAGTTTGTCCACAATTTTCGAAAATTCTTCCGAGGATCAATATTGAAAAATTAAAATTTTCATAAAAATATTAAAAATAGTCAGACGAAATTTTGGAAAAAGAGCTATGTTGGTGAATAATGCTGGTTCATTTCCCTTTAAAAGGAGGTATGTCCCATCCTGGCATCTATCTTAGTTTGTCCAGAATTGTCGAAAATTGTTCCAAGGATCAACATTGAAAAATTAAAATTTTCAAAAAAATATTAAAAATAGTCAGACGAAATTTTGGAAAAAGAGCTATGTTGGTGACTAATGCAGGTTCATTTCCCTTTAAAATGAGGTATGTCCCACCCTGGCATCTATCTTAGTTTGTCCAGAATTGTCGAAAATTGTTCCAAGGATCAACATTGAAAAATGAAAATTTTCAAAAAAATATTAAAAATAGTCAGACGAAATTTTGGAAAAAGAGCTATGTTGGTGAATAATGCAGGTTCATTTCCCATTAAAATGAGGTATGTCCCACCCTGGCATCTATCTTAGTTTGTCCAGAATTGTCGAAAATTGTTCCAAGGATCAACATTGAAAAATGAAAATTTTCAAAAAAATATTAAAAATAGTCAGACGAAATTTTGGAAAAAGAGCTATGTTGGTGACTAATGCAGGTTCATTTCCCTTTAAAATGAGGTATGTCCCACCCTGGCATCTATCCTAGTTTGTCCAGAATTGTCGAAAAATCTTTCGAGGATCAACATTGAAAAATTAAAATTTTCAAAAAAATATTAAAAATAGTCAGACGAAATTTTGGAAAAAGAGCTATGTTGGTGAATAATGCAGGTTCATTTCCCTTTAAAATGAGGTATGTCCCATCCTGGCATCTATCTTAGTTTGTCCAGAATTGTCGAAAAATCTTCCGAGGATCAACATTGAAAAATTAAAATTTTCAAAAAAATATTAAAAATAGTCAGACGAAATTTTGGAAAAAGAGCTATGTTGGTGACTAATGCTGGTTCATTTCCCTTTAAAATGAGGTATGTCCCATCCTGTCATCTATCATAGTTTGTCCACAAGCTATTTTTTAAAAATATGTATTAAATAGTTTTTGAATATGAGTGTATGTAAGTATTGCAAATATGTCACAAAAAACAAAACATATTTGTGAATATGTCCTAAATTGGCAAATATGTCACAAATACTAAAAACGAATTTATAAATATGTAATAACGTAAGGCGTTACGCCGAAACATATTTGCAAATATGTAATGACGTAAAGTTTTACGTCGAAACATATTTAACTCGGCATATTTATCTTCACTCACTTTTTTATTTAGCAATAAATTACAATGTGTTTACTTAAGTTTTCAAATTTTCAAACTAAGTCTTTGTTTTAGATTTCCGTAGAGTTTCTTACAATTGATTTGTCCCATCTTTTAAACTACCTAATACTTCAAACTTTTTTTTAGTAATTGGTGGCATAATATTTTACTTTCTCAATCCATGTGCCCCAATGTTTATAGGATCAGTAGGGAGAGGATGTTCTGGAAATTTTCTCAAAATGTTTCTATTCTACATAAAGATATAAAATACAAAAACACTATGGAGAGCGTGTGTCATTGCTCCAATGGATTTTGGAGCATTCAACATATAGATTAAGATCTAAATAAATTCGGCATCCTAAATTTAAATAGAGTTATCAAAAGTCTTACAATAGTGGAAAAAAAAACCTTCTTGCTGCAGTTTTATCATTGTGCCTCAAAATACCGTGACATTTCCTATGTTTATTCTTTTGCATTCATTGTTTCAGCAATTTTAATAAAAGCTCGAATAAAACACTACTTAGTGTGTGATTTTTGCGAAGATTATCTTCAAGCTTCTACAATCTGTCTTGAAGATTTTCATCGAAACTTAGTGATTTCATCGATATACTCACCCCCAAGATTCTCAATTACAGAAAGTCAATATAATATATTTTTTAAATCACTAGGCCCCCGTTTCCTGGCTGCTGGCGATTATAATACTAAGCACACATTCTGGGGATCACGACTGATTACCCCTAAAGGTCGTGTTTTGTTCGACTCAATTTCTAAAATGGGTTTGCATGTGCTTTCGAGCGGCCAACCTACTTACTGGCCTACTGACCCACGAAAAATACCGGATGTTATTGATTTTAGCGTGATGAAAAATATCCCTAGAGAAATGATTCAAATTGAATCCCCGCTGGAACTATCTTCAGATCACTCACCCACTATTATTACTTTATTGAGCCCCCTAGAAATTGTATCCCCGACTGGTAATTTAGCGATGACAGGCACAAGAATAAATTGGCTCAAATATAAAAAATACCTCAGTACACATTGCTCGGAAAACATACCGCTAAGAACACCAGAAAACATCGATCACTCTCTTATCAATTTCGATAAAAATCTCAGAATGGCTGCTCAACATGCTACCCAAACCCCCCGACAATTCAGATATAATAGAATTAATTCTGCAGATGTCGAACGGCTCTTAAATGAAAAAAGAAGATTTCGAAGAGAATGGCAATTGCACAGATCCCCCAACTAAAATCGAAGCTTAAAGATTGTATAAAAAGACTTGGAAGCTCTTGGAATTTCGAAAAATGGAATCATTGAATAAATATTTAGAAAGCCTGGACGCAACCCCGCAATCGGATTACTCATTATGGCGAGCAACAAAAAATCTTAAAAGACCCGTTATATGTAAGTCCCCCTTGCGAAATTCAAGTGGTGGTTGGGCAAGAAATGATACTGAAAAAGGGAATCTGTTTGTTAATCATTTAAAAAAAGTATTTACACCGAACACAATTGAAGCAATTGAGTTGCCACCTGTTGCACCCTATTTTGGAGCAGCCGTACCCCTACGTTTTGAGATTCGAGAGATCGAAAATGCTATTGCTGATTTAAATCCCAAGAAAGCGCCTGGTATGGATAAGATCAGCAACAAGATGCTTATGGAGCTACCCCGGATAGCAATAAAAATAATTCTTTTTATTTTTAATGCTATATTACGACTTGAATATTATCCTCCAGAATGGAAGGTTTCACTGGTTACCATGATACCCAAGCCGGGAAAAGATCACACAAAAGTAGAATCATACAGACCCATCAGCCTATTGTCTAATATATCAAAGCTATTTGAGAAGATACTCATGAACAAGTTGTACCCGATGATAACTGAAAACAATTGTATTCCGAATCATCAATTTGGATTTAGAAGAAAACACAGTACTATCGAACAAACCCATAGACTTGTAAATATGGTGAGAAAAGCGTTTGAAGAAAAGAAATACTGTTCTGCACTCTTCATCGACATCTCTCAAGCGTTTGATAAGGTGTGGCATGCTGGATTAATATACAAATTGAGTCAAAATTTACCGGCAAACACACATAAGCTGTTGGAAAGCTATTTAACTGGTCGAACATTTAAGGTTAAAGAGGGAAACTTTTTAAGTACTGCACAACCCATTGAAGCTGGAGTCCCCCAAGGCAGTATCCTGGGACCTTTTTTATATTTGATGTATTCGTCTGATATGCCAACTAACAATCGCACTCATACATCAACATTTGCTGATGATACTGCTATTCTAAGCATTCATGAAAAAAAAAATGGTTAAAACAATGGAAAATTAAAATCAACGAGCAAAAATGTACACACATTACATTTACATTGCGTAGAGAATCATGCCCCCCTATTCATATCAATAACCAAACAATAATTCAACAATCGGAAGTGAAATACCTCGGAATACATCTCGATCGTCGCCTTACATGGAAAAGTCATATAGATGCAAAGTTGACTCAAATGAAATTGAAATCAATTCAAATTAATTGGCTTATTGGCAGAAACTCCACGCTTAGTTTAGATTGTAAACTTCTACTATATAACATGATCATAAAACCGATATGGTGTTATGGCATACAGTTATGGGGCACGGCCTCAGCGTCAAATGTAGAAAAGATCCAAAGACGCCAAAATAAGTCTCTAAGAATGATCACAGTTGCCCCCTGGTATATCAAAAACGCGAATATACACAAAGATCTAAACGTGCCCATTGTAAAAACTGAAATCTCGAAAAACGTACAAAAATATTTTAAAAAACTTGAAGTTCACCCAAACCCGCTGGCCCGCAACATATTAGATAACCATGGCCACACTCGATTAAGAAGGAGGGACACAGCAGACCTAATCTAGAAGGATGAATGCCAATTTAACCAAAACAACCATGAACACAAAATTTTTTCGTCCGGCACTGGCTGGACTAATTAAATAATAATATTAGATATAAGATTTGAACCACTTATTGTTAGTTCATTAAATAATGAAGATACAATAAATAAATGATGAAAAAAAAAAAAAAATCTATCGATATTCATGTATATTGTATTTTAATGATTTCTTAATATCTTCGTTTTAATTTGAGTAAATCTATCTATGCTTTAAACACGAGGTTTTCGATGGATCTTAATAATTTAAACATTTGTTGAATATTTGTTTAAATAATAGTGGTAAACTGTTAATGCCTAACCATAACTGTCTTAAGCAACCTCTAGTTTGTTTACTCAAGAAGTTGCCCATCTTCTTCTTTATATACACTTGGTCAATAAAGTCTGCGTTCACCTTAGACATTTTTAGGAAAGATAAAAAACACATAATAAAAATTGAATTCAAATCAAAATTTTTTCATAAATACCTTATTTACATTACGTACTTAAAAAACATAAAAAAAAGAGATCACTTCATTTTTAAAACAATTAGTCATTATTGCATTATCAAATAAATATAAAGACGAAAAAGTCTGCGTTCAAGGTTTAAACAAATTTTAAAAGTTTTAATAAATATTAAAAAATTTAATATTTTGTTGGATAGCCACGCTGTTTTAAGACTTCACTCAATCTGTTTGGCATAGAATTTACCAATTTCTCTGTTTCCTCTGCTGTTATCTTCTCCCATTCTTCCTGCAAAACACTTCGTAAAGTTTCCTTGCTGTTAATTGTATGCTGGCGAATTTTTTTCTCTAAAAGATCCCAAAGATGCTCAATAGGATTGAAATCGGGTGATTGAGGGGGTGTTTTAAGCTGTCTTGGAGCATTGTACAGGAGCCAAAGTCTTACAACCTCCGCTGTATGCATTGGATCGTTATCTTGTTGGAACCAAAACGTCGATGATAGGTTAAGTTTTGCTGCACTTTGTTTCAGGTTTTGTTTTAAAATGTTCAAATATCCGTATTTATCCATTGTCGATTCAATAAATTGAAGCTGACCCACTCCTGCAGCCGCCATGCATCACCAAACCATAACTCCACCACCACCATGTTTTACTGTACCAACAAGATTTTGTTTATCAAGCGCAGTTCCTGATTTCCGCAACACAATTTGACGACCTTTTATTCCAAATATACAGAACTTACTTTCGTCTGAAAATAAAACTTGTTTCCAAAATTCTGGGGGCTTATTTATGGGCAAATTCAATGCGCTTCTTTCTGTACAGCAGATATGTATGGCTTTCGTCGAGCTACTCTACCATGATATCCGGCTTTGCGTAAAATTTTTCTAGCTGTTTCGCAACAAATACTTTTTTTAAATGTTTGATTTACATTTTCAACAATTTTTGATGATGTAATTCGAGGATTTACTTTCACCATATTGATTATTTTGCGCTCTTCTCGTTCTGATAGTATTTTTGGTCGACCAGATCGTGGCTTGGATGTTAAAATTCCGGTTTCTTTGTTATTAATTACACGCTGGACAGACGAAAAATAATAATTTTTCTTTCTGAAACACTAATTTCTTTACCTTTTTTATCCATTTTTTATTATGCTTACAACTTTTATACAAAAATATGCAAATGATGTTGTTAAACGATCTATTGTAATAAAAATTAACTGAAAGAGAGCAAAAACAAGAAAAAAAGGACAAAAAATGTAACGGTACTATCACAACAAAACAAACGAACGCAGACTTTTTGGTTGCTTTATTCACGTGTTACCAGACTTACACATCTCGCTATTAAATAAACGAAGAAAAAATATTGGATTTTTTGTACTTTTTGATATAAAGATTGCTATGAACCAAAATAAATAAAAATAACATATTTTAATTACATATATATATCTATATTTTATATCGCTAATAAACATTTATAATGTGAACGCTGACTTTATTGACCAAGTGTATATAATTCTTCTGTACGTGTGTTAGTAACTGAGCTCCTCCTTAACGGCTGCACTATAGGAAATTTTCCCCATTTCTTGGCCAAAATGTAAAATTTAAAATTTTGAAAAATACATTTTTTATGCTTTAGTATAAATAGAAATATAACAAAGTAAACATATATTTTTAAATTTTGCAAAAAAGTTGATTATTTGTCACGTTATCAGTTGTTTTATGTTCGATTTCTAAATAAGTTTTCATATAACGATTGAGTGCAGCAAATTTTGATATAATAAAAGTTTTCATAATTAATATATAGAGTTTTTAAAAATTAAAAAATGGAAAATAATGCTGAAAGTGAGTACTTTATTAATATATAGAGAAATCTTGGTGAACTCGGCTATTAGACCGATTAAATTGGAAAAATTAAAGTGACCTTACGATTAAATAATAAAATTATGAAACTGAATTTTATTTGGACTTACAAAAAAATGTTAGCAGATGTTAGTTATAACATCATAACAGTTCTTTAGGACAGTCAATTACCTACAGAATTGTTCATATTTCAGCTGCATATATTTGGATACTTTTTCAAAAAATGCATTTTTTCAGGTAAATACAGTGTGAAAAACTCAGAATTATTTAATGTATGCCATGAGAAATATGGTGAAAATTGAAAAACGAGCCGCTATATATGCATATTTCTTGTCACATATTGATGAAAGTGATTGTTCAGAAAATCTAAATCAATGTTTAGAGGAGCAGTCACGAATGTTTTGGCATTCAAGGCAAATTATTGAATCAACTGTGCTTCCCGTTGAATGCTTCGGTGAAGACGCCTCTGAATCGCGTCATAAAATATATAAATCTGATAAATTGTTGCATGCACGAAAAAGCAGCCGTGTGAATAATTTGACCGACGTTTTTAATAGAGGATTGGATACATCTGATCCTTTCATTTCCAGTATTTCTCTGAACAAACGGATTAAAAAACAGAAGAAATTAAAGCTTCCTACAGAAGTAATCCATATGCTCAAATCTTATCCTATTTCTTTAGAAAATTACCAAACAGATGAAGAGCAATCGGAAAGTGAAGATGAAGAAATAGAATCGAGCGTTCTTTTGAACCCTTGTTTTTTAAATATGGTTGATAATTTAGAATTAGAAAATCAAATTGATGAATAAATTAAAATTTTAAACATAACTAAGTTTGTTTTATTTTCAAAAGTTAACTAACTAACTCAAAAAACAAAATAGAAGAACAGAGTTTAGGCAAATACCTAAGAGTTACAGGTATGGACTGGATCCAGGAACATACAACCCGGTAAACGCAGTTTGGAAGAAATTTTTAGTTAATTTTATTTTTATCTTTGAAATTTTTTTTTCAGTGTATGGAAAAGTTTTGATGGTCCCTCCCTCCCTTTTAACAGCCTTCAAAAATTCGAATCCAAAAAAATTATTTAAATCGGTCCAGCCGTTTGGGTGTAATTAATTATGGCCAAAAAATGGGGAAAATTTCCTATAGTGTTCTGGGCCGATTTCGATGAAATTTTATGTGTGTGTTTATTAGAAAATAGCTAAAGAGCGAAGCCTGGGAAGTCAGCTAGTAATACCATATAATTTTGTTTAAATTTTTAAGTATTTTTTTCTATTTGTTAAATTTTGATATTTGTGTGTGTATATTTTTAATTAAATTAAAATATGTATGTATATGGAAAAGCTCCCTTAAGTCAACAAAAATTCAATGAAGATAAGTCGATTGTGGGTACTCTCATTTTTTCATTGAGTAGTTAGGCCAATTATCATTGGACCTTAACGAAATAGTAAATCCATTTTTTTTTTAAAATGTTGGTCATAGTCCAACTTAGGTTTTTACGGAACGAAAAATTGACCACGCCCACTTTTTTCGATTTATCTAAAATCTGAATACGGCTACACCGATTTGGCTAATTTTTTGCTTAAATGTTCGTAGTTATCCAATTTATGTTTTTACTGAAGGAAAAGTTGACCACGCCCACTGTTTTCGATTTATCTAAAATAGGCTAATTTTTTTTTAAATATTCGTAGTAAAATTCGTAAGAAAAATTTACCACGACCACTTTTTTTCGATATATCTAAAATATGCATAACGCCTGGACCGATTTCGCTATTTTTTTAAATGTTCGCAATAGTCCACAAAAGTTTTTTACGCCCAATAATACGCTCACCACTTATCAAATGTTTTAAATATGTGACCAACAAGTGACATGGCATCTGGAAAATGGTTGATCGACCGCCATCTACAACATTGACCAGATTTTTTGATATGTGCCGGAATGATAAATTTTCCCAAACCTGCTATACTCCGAAATACTAATATCTTGGCATATACTTGGAATCAATCGTCAAAGAAATTTCAACGGCGGAAACAAGGAATTCCAGTTCCAGGTTTCCCCCCATTTATTTTCCAACGACGCATTAGGTCCATCCGAGAAACGATGAGTGCTTCTAAGTATTTGCGTTGGCCAAAAATCGATTTTATATAAAAACTCACAATATCTAAAATCGCTAATAACTTGGCCAATAAGCGTTTAATCAAGAAAAGCTGCTCGGTCTGTGATCACTCATATTTCTCAACAAAAATAGAATAGAAATAATTTGTTGACAGTCTAATTAAAAAAGTAAGTCTCAATTCCTGTACTGATCCTTATGTCGATTTTAATGGAAATAAAATAAAGGTCCTAGGACAGTATGATGAAATAATTGAAGTAAAAGGTACAAAGAAAACAGTGAGGTTGGTAGTAACTGATAGTAATAATAACCATTTGTTTGGTAGAAACTTTCTGCGCACTTTTAATTTTGAACTTATTCAAGTAAACTCAATTAGTTCTGATCAATCTTGTATTATAACTGAGCAAATTAAAAATTAATGAAATGGTGGCCTTGGAAGTTATAACACCAATTTTAAACCACGTCCAGTGTCTTTGGCCTGGAAAGGAAAAATTTAAAATAATTTAAGGGAACTAATAGCTAATGACGTATTAAAACAAGTATACCATTCAGATTGGGGTACACCATTAGTACCAATTTTTTAAACCGACTATAAAGTCACAATTAATAAATATTTATCTGATTTTAATTATCCACTACTTTTAATTGACGAAATTTTTGCTTCCCTTCAAGGAGGTCAATTATTTTCAAAATTGGACTTATCAAAAGCTTATAACCAACTTATTCTTGATGGCAAATCACAACTTGTATGTACTTGGTCTACGCATATTGGAACTTTGAAAATGAAAAGATTACCTTTTGGCTTAAACCTGCCGCAGCAATATTCCAAAAGACAATGGAAAACTTATTGAAAGGAATACCATTTGTGGTTATATATCAAGATGATATCACAGTATCGGGTAAAGATATGAACGAACATATTCGAAATTTGAAGTCATATTTGAAATTTGAATAAATTATTGCAAGCTGGATTTAAGCTTAATTTATCTAAATGTCAGTTTTTCAAAGAAGAAACTTCGTACTTAGGTTTTACGATTGACAGTTTTGGTCTTAGGAAAAACAAGGAAGGAATGACTTCGGTATAAAATGCCCCTATTCCCAATAACGTTTCAGAATTACGTGCATTTCTAGGTCTTGTAAATTATTGCAAAGTTCGTTAACAATTTTGCAAAAATTATGATTCCTTTATATAAATTGTTACAGAAAAATGTTAAATTTGAGTGGTCCGAAAGTTGTCAAATGGCCTATGATACAATAAGAAAAGAAATTACTTCTGATAAAGTTCACGTACATTTTAACCCAAAGTTACCAATTTTTCTCACAACTGACGCATCAGATTATTTTCGCACAAATTGTCTGACAATAAATTTATACCAGTGGCATTTATTTCAAGAGCTCTATCCAAAACTGAGCAAAAATATAGTTCACATGAAAAAGAAGCACTAGCAATTATTTTTAGCGTTACTAAATTAAAACAATATTTGATTGAAAATGTTTTTACATTAAGAACTGATCATAAGCCATTAATTTTTATATTTGGCCAAAACAAAGGCTTGCCTGTAATGGCGACAGCACGTGTTCAGAGATGGGTATTTATTCTCTCTGGATTTAGTTATAAAATTGAGTATGTAAAAGGTCTTCGATATTCGAAATGTGAGCTTTTCAAAAAAACCGAAACCGACTCAACCAAAAAAACCGGTTATAACCGGTTATTAAAAACCGGGCCGATCACCCTAATAAACACATATGATAATGAAAACTTGTCAAATGGAAATCAAATTGATAATAATGAAATGAAAACAAAATTGAAAGAGTATTAAGACCCAGAACAAATAAAAGTTATAATTAGGGGGCGGATTTATATGCAAATGCATGTTTTTTCTCGAACGTCCAAATACAATGTAGACCAATTATCTATCTGAATCGCACATTTTGCTGCAAAATGGCATCGATTTGTTAGTGCATATTTTTGCATATTTTATTGATAATGCATATTTTGTTATATTTTACTTCAAAATGCATATTTATATGCATATTATGCCAATTTTTAATAAAAATATAATTTTTTGTCATTAATGGGCAATACATTATTTCGACATTTTTTTGTCGAATTTATTATAGAAATAGCAGTAGATAACATTTACTAACTAACTTCTTTCGACATCGAGAAACTGGCATTAAGTTCTTCATTTCTTTAACAGTAATTGAAAATTATCATTTCAAAACACTTTTCTTCAAAAAAGTTTAGTTTTTTTAAGTATCAAAAAATCATTAAATGTATCGAAAAACATTCATATTTGTTTTAATTGCAAATTCGATTTATAAGAGATTTCGTTATCGAAAGATTCACATACACAGTTACCGCTCCTGACAGTAATTTCTACGAGACTGTCGTAAACTAGTGATTTTGGATAACTTAGAGACACTATAGATTACATAGAGACACTTAAGTGATAATTGTCTTTATGCTAGATTCCATGGGATGTATAAAATAGAGAAGCTCTAAAGATTATGGATTTAAACAAGTATTCATACCAAGATATTACAATTAATATATCGTCCATCGTTTTTTCAGAAGAAAAATTATTTTAAAAATAGTTTTAGAACTTTATTTGTTTAATTCCTAGTATAAGTTAAAGAGTTCTAACTGCTGGCAACAGTGTTGTGTATTTTTTGGACATTTCGAATTTCATACTTAATTATTTTATGTTTCTGCACAAAAATATAAGTGCATATTTTTTAAATTTTGAGGTCATATTTTGATTTTTTTGAAGCATATTTTAGGCGCATATTTTCCAATAATAAATGAATGAAAATCCGCCCCTAGTTATAATACTTAATACATGTAAATTTCTACACCTCTTGTTTACAAAAATCTTTATTTTGAAATTTCCACCCCTATCGCGAATCAACATTTCACATGAAATATGTTCCCTTTTCCCATTTCTCGCTCATCAACTTTGTTCACGTGAAAAAATTCCCCATGTTGTGAAATTTTTAGATGGAATTTTGTAAACAATAAACAGCTGTTATGAACAAAATCAACTATTGTGAATTAAAAGTTTAGGGGAATATCACGATAGCAATTTTCCCTTCGAGGGAAATGGATATTTCAACATAAATTTTACATGTTTTTCACGATAGGGGTGTTTATATCTATCTGATTGTTTATTGAATTAAAAAAAATTAATTACATAAATGTTTAATGAATTATTGTTATATTATATATTCCTATATTATTTCTATATTATTAATTAATAATTATTATATTTAAAGATTTAAGTGGAGGCGTGTTATGTATTGTTATTACATTAACATCTCTATCACTTTTAAATATATTGAAGTTAATCTCTCCTTATGTTAAATACATAGCTTTAAATATCACTTATATTTCTATTCCTTCAACATTAATAAAAGTTAGTTGTTAATCAAACTCCGTGCGTTTCAATACATTACAATTAAAAACATAAAACATTTTTAAAAAATAACGCCCGTATCACAATTTAAAATAGAAATAAAAAAGTTTTTTTTTTAAATATAAAACAAAATGTATCAGCTGGCTTAAATATTCGAGATGTGTGTTTTGTGTTATTGCATTTTTCGATAAACAGTCGACGTCGACACAATACGGTTACAGAATACGACGTCGACGTCGACAGAAAGTGATGTTGACTCAAAAACGACGATTGGACAAGACCAGTAAATGATAACGGTGAAGATAGTGATGAAGAAGATTATAACAATTTTATTGAATTAAAAAAAATTAATTACATAAATGTTTAATGAATTATTGTTATATTATATATTCCTATATTATTTCTATATTATTAATTAATAATTATTATATTTAAAGATTTAAGTGGAGGCGTGTTATGTATTGTTATTACATTAACATCTCTATCACTTTTAAATATATTGAAGTTAATCTCTCCTTATGTTAAATACATAGCTTTAAATATCACTTATATTTCTATTCCTTCAACATTAATAAAAGTTAGTTGTTAATCAAACTCCGTGCGTTTCAATACATTACAATTAAAAACATAAAACATTTTTAAAAAATAACGCCCGTATCACAATTTAAAATAGAAATAAAAAAGTTTTTTTTTTTAAATATAAAACAAAATGTATCAGCTGGCTTAAATATTCGAGATGTGTGTTTTGTGTTATTGCATTTTTCGATAAACAGTCGACGTCGACACAATACGGTTACAGAATACCAAAATAGTGTGGAGGTGACGTCGACGTCGACAGAAAGTGATGTTGACTCAAAAACGACGATTGGACAAGACCAGTAAATGATAACGGTGAAGATAGTGATGAAGAAGATTATAACAATTTTATTGAATTAAAAAAAAATAATTACATAAATGTTTAATGAATTATTGTTATATTATATATTCCTATATTATTTCTATATTATTAATTAATAATTATTATATTTAAAGATTTAAGTGGAGGCGTGTTATGTATTGTTATTACATTAACATCTCTATCACTTTTAAATATATTGAAGTTAATCTCTCCTTATGTTAAATACATAGCTTTAAATATCATTTATATTTCTATTCCTTCAACATTAATAAAAGTTAGTTGTTAATCAAACTCCGTGCGTTTCAATACATTACAATTAAAAACATAAAACATTTTTAAAAAATAACGCCCGTATCACAATTTAAAATAGAAATAAAAAAGTTTTTTTTTTAAATATAAAACAAAATGTATCAGCTGGCTTAAATATTCGAGATGTGTGTTTTGTGTTATTGCATTTTTCGATAAACAGTCGACGTCGACACAATACGGTTACAGAATACCAAAATAGTGTGGAGGTGACGTCGACAGAAAGTGACGTTGACTCAAAAACGACGATTGGACAAGACCAGTAAATGATAACGGTGAAGATAGTGATGAAGAAGATTATAACAATGATTATAATGAAGATTATTATAATTGGGATATTTGTGGTGAATTTGAGAATACAAATATTTTAACATATTTTTTATTAAAAAGGTAAAACGAAACCAAAGATTCCCCAAATAGTTTCAAATTTTTAATTTTTTCAGATTAATTTTTACATTTACTGAATTTAGTGAAAGCAAAAACTGGATACAAATTTATACTAATAGGAATACATATTATTAACTTATTCTTTATATTTATTTCTTTCAAAGCGAAATTTGAGGATCATGTTTTTTCCGTAAAACAAAAAACGCCTAACATTTTCTTAAATTTTAAATTAAATTTATACTAATATAAATACATATAATAAATAAAATTCAAATTTTTAATAGCACATTAAGTTGGTTTATTTCCAATTTTATTCATTAACTAGCTGAACCCGGTCCGCTTAGAAAACTTATGTTTTATATTGCATTTTATAAACATTTTAAAAATCATTATAGACACCAATAAAAAATTATTAAACTATACTCTATTTCAAATTACCTTTTTCCCTTAGTACCACTATAAGATTCCGCTAGAAGTGGGCGTGACACTGCTCGATTCACTTGCAATTTTTACTAAGGTTTTTGGTAGGTCTCATAGTCAGTTGTAGAAAATTTCAAGTGTCTAGCAACTTCCTGTGATTTATTGCCTCAAAAACCTGTCACTGAGCCTATAGTGGAATGCTAAATCTTACAATGTGCAATGCCCGGCCATTTTTTATTTTCATTTTTGTGTTAAAACCAGAATTTAAAAAAACTACTATATTAGTCAAAAAAAATCATAATTTTACATGAAAACTGCAACAAATATTTAACAAGATAATATTTCATTGTATACATACTAAAAATATAAATACTATTTACGAATTCCATATATGCACAATAGAGTGGGCCAATTTGTATGGAGCCAAAAAAATGCAACAAGCGGTTATCAAAATCGTAATCTACGATGAATTCTATGAATGTTTGCCGAAGAAACCATGGGTCTAAAATCAAAACCGAGCTTCCCATTTTTAACGCGAAAATTTTCTTTTCGTATTTTATATTTTTGTTTAAATATACTAACATTTTATTAAGCCTTTTAAAAAATTTACCCACTCTAATGCACAAGCTTCATGGTAGAAATATTTGTCGCAGTTTTTCCAAAAATATTTTGCCTTACACAATATTTTACGTTGAAGCTAGAAGACAAAATGAAAATATTTCATTTTTAAAACATTTGCTGCCTAAATATGTATATGTATATTTTTGGTTAGCAAAAACAAATGAAATAGCTTGTGTATAATATACAAAAAATTTACTACAAAAACATCATACATGCAAACAAATTGCAGCGTGAAACCCATAAACTGCAAACGATATGCGCAGTGAAAAATTCAAACAATGAAAATATCTAAGGTGCTAAAAGTACCATACGAAGTTGAAAAATGTAAAATACGAAATTGTGCGAAGATCAAAATGTTTAAAGCGAAAATGTTTATTTTTAAAATATTTCCGCCACATATATGGTTTTGTTTTGCCGCATATAGTCATTGAGTAGAAAAATGTGAAAAAAACTATGAAGTTGATTTGGTTGTACAAAATAAAAAATTGTATTGAAATGTGTGTTAATAAAGAATTTTAGTGCAATAAAATAGAAGTTTTATTTTATTGAGGTATGTAATTGTATGTATTGTGAAAGATAGCAATGCAGTGAAAATTAAATTAAATGAGATTCTGGACAAAGGATAGATAGCTAGCGGAGAAATTTTTTGATTGATTGTTTTGGCTTTTTTAATACGAATTCAAATGTATTCATGCTGGTGGTAATAGGAGTCCAGAAAAATTAGTAAGAAAAAAAATAATTTTGTATGTAAAGCGGTTTAAAAAGGATATATAATGCAACAACAAAATGTGACAACAACAGCCAAATGCCATAAATAACAGGATCATTCATTTTATGAATAAAATCTATCATAAAGTGTTGTACATTCAAATGTTTCCTTTCGCAAAATTTGTAACAGGAAAACAAACAAAAAAATAAGCAGCATAGAAGTAGTGAACTATATTTGTTAAAAAAATAAATTCATACTAAAAAAAATTAAAACAACATCACTTAATTCGGGTTTAGCGACATTTCCTATCACTTCCAAAATTTCACCGTTATTAAATTTTTTGATTCTGAGTCAAAAACGAAAATTTTTTTTGGTTTTTTTGGCTTTAATGTTCAAAATATTATGAAACTTAATAGTCCCGCCCACTCAAAAGTAGGCGTGACCGAGAATAAATTTTTCGTTATTTTACTCAGAATCAATAACTTTAATAACGGTGAACTTTTGGGCGTTATTTGAATTTTTTTGCTAAAAGCGACATAAGACATTTATTATTATATTTATTATTATATATTATTAAAAATCTGAAATTTGTTTAACAAAATTTTTAAAAATTTGAAAATGGAGTTTTGAAACAACGTTTAAAAAAAATATTTTTTTTGGCCATACCTGCGAATAGGTTAACAGTATCCTACAAAGACAAAAACTCATATACAAATAAATATGGACATATTTTAAGTAAAAATGAGCTTTTATTTTAATTTTTCTCGAAATATCTTAATTTTTTTCCTAAATTTTTTGTTCAAGTGGCCTGAAACACGTTAATGGTCTGGCGAATTTGTAATAACTTTAAAATTTTTTAATCAAATTTTGTCATTTATATCTCATTACAACGATAATTACGTACATATTTCGATTCTTTTGCATTCAATTGCAAAAGTATTTATTTAGTAGCAAAATTTTTTCAAAAACTGAAAAATTAGCATTTTTCTCTAATTTTGGCGATAATACAGTTTTTGGGTCGTTTTGAACCAAAGGAGATACAGGGTTAATTTCCAATTTTTTTTTTTAATGTAATATTCATTAATATAAATAAATCTACATATTTCTAGAAAACAATGCAATGAGTTTCACCTATTTATTCCATATTAACAGTAAAATTTTGCATATATCTGAACTTTGACCTCGATGCGCGTCCAGAAATCGTTGCCCGATTTGGCTCAAATTTTCAGCACTTAACATTTAGGCCTAGTGTCACAATATTAAACCCGGCACTCTTTGAAATCTAAAAAAAAAATCGGCTGTCACTCTAATATGTATGTTTATGTACAGTGTAACACAAAACGCATTTTAGGTGAAATTAGTTTTCATTCACTACATTTTCTTTTGCAAACGATAATACAAGGCATCAAAATTGAAAAAAAAAATTAAAGAAGAACAACTACTACTCTATTTTATGTATATCAAACAAAAAACTAACATTTCGTGAAAATGAATTCACTTAATTGTAAATAAATTCGAAAAGAATATTCAAATTTTTATAACCAATATCTCATTTTGTTCCTATTACATGAGGCTTTGCGATAAAGCAATAAATCTGAACAATTTCATTCGTTTTCGATTTTTCATAATTTTTTTAAAAACCTAAAACAATAGAATTTGGAACAAAATTTGTACAAGTGTACAAAAAAATACCGTTTATTTTAATAAAAAACAAATACGCACAAAAATCCTTTACAAAAAACAACAACTCAGTGCACATGACAAAAATTCCTCGATCTAAAAATAAACCAAAATGCGTAATAAAAAATGATCTGTAACGATATTCAACAAAAATCAGTTCTACACAAACAATTCAATAATAATATCATCCGCTATCCTTTGCTCATAACAAACATAGAGAACAAATTATGCAACGAAGCACAGTGGTTTAGAAACTTTTTTTTTGGAAATAATTCGGTATCTCGGGAACCATGTGAATATTACAACCATGTGAATATTACAAAATTTCACATGGTTAGAGCTGAGGTGTTTTTGAGTTGAATTACATTTGTTCAACTCCCTACGGGTAATACGGGCCAGTTTGTGCCCCCTCAAAGTTAGTCACCTCGGGTCTCAAATTATTTGTGGAAGTGTCTTTGATATTAGTTTATATAATGGAAGTGCAAAAAAAATGGATTTTGTCAGTTCAAATGGACATAAAGTTATTAGCTGGGATCAGCTGGACAGAGAATTTAATATAATTTAAAAGCCTGGACAGTTAGGCGTTGTTTCAGAAAAAATTAGTTTGCGCATTGCTTCGCCTCATAAGTTATATGTAGTAGTAAAAGCTTCACCCTTTAAGTCTACCATCAAAAAGAACTTTGCGATTCTGATAAACGTTTTATTGCTGTCGTTGTAGTTGTTATTGTTATTGTCATTGTTTTTTTTTTGTTTTATAAGATAATGAGATAAACAATAATAAACTTTTACCAATTACTTTTCTTTATTTCTGTTTAGTTTTCCATCCATTGATTTTCTAATCGTGAATGAATAGCACGCGGAATTTTAACAATTTAACTCTCATGCACTCACGCTTGTATATTCTTCTTTAAAAATTTTTTTTGTGATTAATTCGAAGTTTTTTCTTGTGGTTAATACGAAGTCATCCGATAGCAGGCAATTTAGCTTAATAAAAAAATCATGTTACTGAGCGCGAGAATTTTAAAGTTTTATATCAGGAGCCAGTTATCACTCACGTTCAGATCTGTAGTTTTTATATTGTCTCATTTCAAATATTGTGTTGTATAAATTTTAAAGCAGTGCATTTAAACTTTTCAAGTCTTTTAGTGGCAGGAGTTGGGAAAGATCTCTATTATTCAACCTCCCATTACTATTTAATATAATGATATCATCTTAAAACAATATGGTAGTTTTTTTATCAATAACATGCATAAATTTATTGTGTCTCACTGATGTAGTTCTATAGATATAGGATAATTAATAATTCATTTGTATGGGGGGAACCCGATTCCACCCTCGTATACCCTTCCGATTTTGGGGGAACGTGTAGTTTGTTTTTAGAGTTACCCGCAGCAAATTTAGTGTGCATAACTATTGTAGTTCTATAGATATAGCACAGTTAATAATTATTTTATATGGTGGGTAATTGACTTCCCCCTCCTATATCCCGAACATTTTGTTACAATATGCGGATTGGTCTAAGGGCTACCCACGTAAAATTTTGCGAGCGTCGCTATTATTGTTGTTGAGATATTAATAAATCCGTAAAAAGGGGGCATTTGACCCCACTGTGCGACGTCTTACCTGGAAAAAGCATATAGATACGAAATTGACTCAAATGATGTTAAAATTACTACAAATTTACTGGCTAATTGGTAAAAACTCGAGATTGAGTTTAGATTGCAAACTTTTGCTGTACAGCTCAATAATAAAACCCATATGGTGCTATGGAATTCAATTATGGGGCACGGCCTCAGCTTCTAATATTGAAAAAATTCAAAGATTCCAAAATAAAATGTTAAGAATGATAACAGCAGCGCCTTGGTATGTGAGAAATATTAACATCCATAAGGACCTAGGTGTCTCCCTGGTGAAAAATGAAATAAAAAAACAAGCGGAGTCATATTTGAAAAAGTTAGAAGTTCACCCAAACTCACTTGCACGAATATTAATGAGAAGTAATGGCTACATCCGACTAAGAAGAAGGAACCCAACAGACCTGCACTGATAATATGATCTATAAATTAAACATAATTTTTCGTCCAACTATGGTGGGACTAGGGATGCCAGATTCAGATTCGCAAAAAGGTTGACATTGGGCTTTAAAAAGCTGGACAAATAAAAAAAATGGACATTAAAAAATTACTGAGAAAATGTTAATTTTGTTTTTTTTTTTTAAATATATTTTTATGCATTGTAATCAAAATTATATATAGATATATTACACGGTGCTACAGTGAAAAGAACTTGGAAAACGACCTAGCGTGGGTCTTGTTGAGAACATACATACAATTTAGAAGTTATTCCAAAAAAACCGTTTTCAGTGATATTCATCAACCAGTATAATTTTTTAATGGGTTTAGAAAAAAACTGATTACTCTTTAAAATGAATTTTATGCATACATTTTATGAAAGGTTAATTCTTTGCCTTTCTGTAAATGTTTAAAATTTAAATCGGTCTAAAAATGTGTGAATTAGAGGTACTAAAGTACTACGACCTACCGTAAAAAATTTGTTTCAAAATAACTCAAATTTTTTTTTAAAAAAAAACCTTTAAAAATAAAAGATGAAAATTGGGCGTCTCAAAAATTATTTTTTTGATATGTCGTAGTGGAATTTTTTTTTCTCATGCCAAAAACCCCCACTTGTTCGCTTTTCATTTTTTAAGGTAAAAAAATAAAAGTTGAGAAAAAGTAAATTTTTTACATTTTCTGAATTTTGGGCACCTCGAAAATTATTTTTTGATATGTCGTAGTGGAATTTTTTTTTCCCAATGCCAAAAACTATCGAAAAATCGATTGCTAAATCGACCCACCCTAATATATATATCTATGTATGTAAATAAAGAAAGAATTAAAAGTAATAAATTAAATACTAAAAACACTGCCACTTTATTTCGTTTTTGAGCATACGGATTTGGACAATTCCAAACCTTTAGAGATCTGTAAACAATTTTGAAAATCTGTACAAGATTCCTCTAAATTTGTCCAATGGTCCAATGACATTCGGTTTCTTTCTTTAGTATAGACTTTGTTTAAAATAGGAAAAACTCTTTCTCAAAAAGCGTTGCTTCTGGTATTGAAAATAAAACTTTTCTAAAATTCTCGAATTTATTCCTTTCACCTTTGATAAACAAAATAGATCCATATCATTTGACAAATCTCTCGATATTTGTTTATAAGATTCACGAAGGAGCAGTAATAGATACATGGTTTATCGTTATCTATTTCTTCAGATATTTCAAGCATTTTGTAAATCTTCCCAAGAAAATAGCACATTTTATAAATTTAGAAATGCAATTTTTTTTTTAAAAAAAAAAGGAGTTATCACCAAAGTTGTAACGATTTTCTAAATGTTTTTTAAAAGTCTTATAATTCCGTCTTAAAAGTCTTATGTTCATTAAGCGAAATTTTTTTCAAAATGCTTTTAACTTTGGTGCCAAACAATTTGTTATGTATTAAATTTTGAGGCTATTCATAACAAGAGTTGTAAATTCCTGCATTATGTTTTGTATAAAATATAAAAATGCTTCTAATAATTCTTCACGTTTACATTCTTCTTCATTGGCATCATTATCAGAAAATCCATATGACACGTATTCCCAAAAAACTTGTTGGTATTTATTTTGTTCCTTTCTTCAAAAAATACATAAACGTTTTTGCATAAGTTATTACTGTGTACTATATAGTAGTAGTAAGTAAATATTCATTTATGGATATTATTGTCGAAAGATTCTATTTAGCTGGAAAAATTAAATTTTAGCTTGAAACTGGACAGGCATCAAAAAAGCTGGACAATCCAGCCCGGCTGGCAACCCTAGGTGGGACGTAAATAAAAATTAATATTTAGATTTAAGATTTGAACAAATTATTGATAGTTCATATTATTTTATGAAGATACAATAAATAAAATATGAAATAAAGAAGATATAGCCTTTCAAAGTTGACTGATTTTCAGTTTTCAAAAAACAGACCATTTTTAGGTAACGGATCGTCATTATTTTTGATTATATTGATAGATATATTTACTAAGAAAAGAATAAAAAAGAATTTTACTGTTTGCTTTGTATTTATCCAGGTAAAGCGATATATACCAACTATCCATTTTTTCAATATTTCTCTACTTTGATGGAAAATAAAAAAACTATCAATTTCTATATTTGCCATATTTTCAAAATAAGTTCTTTGATTATTCCTTTAGCTAATGCAAAAATTTCCATATGGCCGTCCTGTCCCATTTTTTGCTAGAGGTAAAATTTTGAAAAAAGACAATATTCCAAAAATGACATATAAAAGTGAAAGAAGTTTTGCACTTTCTACGATTAGTACTCCTCCGAAACAAAAATACAAATTTTATCAAACGAATGATTTAATTTATTAAAATATAATAACTTTGTTAATTTTACTAGAGTGATTGATATGTTAAGAATTTGCATTATCGATTTGAATTTAACAATCTGTAGTAACTGCTAGCAACATTCATCGTGTTTATAAATATGGCAACACTAAAGCTGCTAACATTAATAACGAAAGCTCTAGAATTCGAATATACGAGTTTTGACCGTTAAGAACAATCTATGCTACTCAGATACAGATGGCACTGTCTATAAATAGTGGCCGAGGTTGCAGTCGTCAGTGAGTTTATTATAAGCGCTGTTAGAGTTAACATCAACTGTCTTGTACATTATAAAGTGTGTCTGTATTTCTGCGAATTTATAAACGTGTATAAAAACACAGAGTAACTATTTAATTCTGTTGTTGTACATTTAAATAAATAAAGATTTGTTACAATTTTAAACTACTAAACGGCTTTTTTTGCAATCAAAAGTATCCGGTTTACTTAAAGGAAATAAATCCCCGTTTTTAAAAGGTAAAAACGTAACAATAAATACCTTTTTGATGCTAAAAAATATAAAGTGGAAAGAGATTTTGAATTTTCTTACAAATATAAAACAAAATTTTATTTATTTTATACATAACAAAAACTAAACAAAATTCCTTAAGAAGGAATAATAATAAGGTTGTTCACGGTTGGTTGGTAATCAGGTTATCTGGTTATAAAATTAAAAATAACGTCTGTGTATCGTGAACACATATTCTTTTAAGTTGGATATCTTTAAATATTGAAATAATTGAATTTTATTTTATTGACTGTATGTATTTTGCTCATCTAGATGCAAATATTAAAGGTTTTTACCTGGGTTTAAAATTAGGTAAACGTTTTTTACATTTGACTATCGACTGCGCAATAAATATGAATCGTTTTCATATTAATGTGCACAAATACTGAAAATATACAAACTATAAACCAATGCCATATATGCACAAGCTTCATGGTAGAAATATTTGTCGCAGTTTTTCCAAAAATATTTTGCCTTACACAATATTTTACGTTGCAGCTAGAAGACAAAATGAAAATTTTTAATTTTTAAAACATTTGCTGCCTAAATATATGTATATTTTTGGTTAGCAAAAACAAATGAAATTGCTTGTGTATAATATACAAAAAAATTACTACAAAAACATCATACATGCAAACAAATTGCAGCGTGAAAACCATAAACTGCAAACGATATGAGCAGTGAAAAATTCAAACAATGAAAATATGGAAGATGCTAAAAGTAGACTGCCAAACCATAAGAAGTTGAAAAATGTAAAATACGAAATTGTGCAAAATTAAAAATGTTTAAAGCGAAAATGTTTATTTATAAAATATTTTCGCCACATATATGGTTTTGTTTTGCCGCATATAATCATTGAGTAGAAAAATGTGAAAAAAAACTATGAAGTTGATTTGGGTGTACAAAATAAAAAATTGTATTGAAATGTGTTAATAAAGAAAGATAGCAATGCAGTGAAAATTAAATTAAATAAGATTCTGGACAAAGGATAGATAGCTAGCGGAGGAATTTTTTGATTGATTGTTTTGGCTTTTTTAATACGAATTCAAATGTATTCATGCTGGTGGTAATAGGAGTCCAGAAAAATTAGTAAGAAAAAAAAAATAATTTTGTATGTAAAGCGGCTAAAAAAAGGATATATAATGCAACAACAAAATGGGACAACAACAGCCAAATACCATAAATAACAGGATCATTCATTTTATGAATAACATCTATCATAAAGTGTTGTACATTCAAATGTCTCCTTTCGTAAAATTTGTAACAGGAGAACAAACAAAAAAAATAAGCAGCATAGAAAATAATTGTGCAAGAACAATTTTATGTGTAAGATACATATGGGGGATTTCATGTCAAGTGAACCAACTTTTGAAATCGATGTCTTCCGATCGGGATGAAATTTGCACCAAGGTTAGCTCTATTGGATAGTAACTCAGACACAATTTTTCAACAACATCGGTCGAGAACTCTCTGAGTTATAGGGGGTAAAATTTTGACAATTTGGTCAAACAGGGGTTTTTTATTATCCATGTAACTTATTACCTATTGTTCTTAGCAAAATGTGTTCCAAATAGTATAGATAGCTATTTCTTCGATCTTTCGAAAAAAAATATTTAAAAAAAAAAATAAAAAATTTTTAATATTTTTTTCCGAAATCAAAAACTTTTTTGACTTTTTTTTAAAATACGCTATTTTTTTTTTTTTTTCTTAAAATAAAGTTTAGATATTTTCCTTGAACACCTACTTGGTCGCTTAGTGGGATGCGAGTGGGATATCTATCAAAATAAATATTTTGTAACTCAAAACATAAAATTTTTGACTTTTTTTGCAAAATCAAAAACTTTGTTGACTTTTTTTTTTCAAAATGGACCCTTTTTTAATCTTTTTTTTAGGTCAAACAAAAGCTTAGATATTATCCTTGAAGACCCTTTTGGTCGCTTAGTGGGATGCGAGTGGGATATCTATCAAAATAAATATTTTTTAACTCAAGACTTACAATTTTTGACTTTTTTTTTTGCAAATACGATTTTTTTTCCAAATGGGCCCTTTTTTAAAAATTTTTTTTGTAGTCAAAAGAAAGCTTAGGTCCATTCCTTTAAGATATTTTTAGTCCCTTAGTGGGATGCGAGTAGGATATCTATCAAAATAAATATTTTGTAACGCAAGACATACAATTTTTTAATTTTTTTTTGCAAAATCAAAATTTTTTTCCAATATGGGCCCTTTTTTAATTTTTTTTTTTGCTCAAAAGAAAGCCTAGGTCCATTCCTTTAAGATATTTTTAGTCCCTTAGTGGGATGCTAGTGGGATATCTATCAAAATAAATATTTTGTAACGCAAGACATACAATTTTTTAATTTTTTTTTGCAAAATCGAAATTTTTTTCCAATATGGGACTTTTTTTAAAAATTTTTTTTGCTCAAAAGAAAGCTTAGGTCTTTTCCTTTAAGACCTATTTTGTCACTTAGGAAGATGTGAGTAGGATATCTATTAAAATAAAAATGTTGTAACTCAAGACATTCAATTATTGACTTTTTTTTTGCAAATTCGAATTTTTTTTCAAAATGGGCCCTTTTTTAAACATTTTTTTTTAGTCAAAAGAAAGCTTAGGTCCATTCCTTTAAGATATTTTAGGTCCCTTAGTGGGATACGAGTGGGATATCTATCAAAATAAATATTTTGTAACTCAAGATATACAATTTTTGATTTTTTGGCAAAATCAAAAACTTTTTTGACTTTTTTTTAAAATGGGCCCTTTTTGCAATTTTTTTTTTTGCTATAAAGAAAGCTTAGGCCTATTCCTTTAAGATGGTTTTGATCGCTTAGTGGGATGCGAGTGGGATATATATCAAAATAAATGTTTTGTAACTCAAGAAATACAATTTTTGTGTTAAAACATTTATTTTGATAGATATCCTACTCGCATCCCACTAAGGGACTAAAAATATCTTAAAGGAATGGACCTAAGCTTTCTTTTGACTACAAAAAAAATTTTAAAAAAAGGGCCCATTTGGAAAAAAAATCGTTTTTGCAAAAAAAAAAGTCAAAAATTGTAAGTCTTGAGTTAAAAAATATTTATTTTGATAGATATCCCACTCGCATCCCACTAAGCGACCAAAAGGGTCTTCAAGGATAATATCTAAGCTTTTGTTTGACCTAAAAAAAAAGATTAAAAAAGGGTCCATTTTGAAAAAAAAAAGTCAACAAAGTTTTTGATTTTGCAAAAAAAGTCAAAAATTTTATGTTTTGAGTTACAAAATATTTATTTTGATAGATATCCCACTAAGCGACCAAGTAGTTGTTCAAGGAAAATATCTAAACTTTATTTTAAGAAAAAAAAAAAAAAAAAAAAAAAAAAATAGCGTATTTTAAAAAAAAGTCAAAAAAGTTTTTGATTTCGGAAAAAAAATATTAAAAATTTTTTATTTTTTTTTTAAATATTTTTTTTCGAAAGATCGAAGAAATAGCTATCTATACTATTTGGAACACATTTTGCTAAGAACAATAGGTAATAAGTTACATGGATAAGAAAAAACCCCTGTTTGACCAAATTGTCAAAATTTTACCCCCTATAACTCAGAGAGTTCTCGACCGATGTTGTTGAAAAATTGTGTCTGAGTTACTATCCAATAGAGCTAACCTTGGTGCAAATTTCATCCCGATCGGAAGACATCGATTTCAAAAGTTGGTTCACTTGACATGAAATCCCCCATATGTAAATGCAAAAAATGCACAGGTATAAGTACAACAGGAGCAATAGGAAATTAACTGCAACAACATCAACTTATATACACAAGTAGGTAATTATTATATAAAATTGCTGTATGTGTGTACATTAGAGTGCTCCAAGATTGTATGGACGAAAAAAACTTTCTAGGTACAGGCCGCCCCCCCTCTAGAATTGTTCTATGTATTGTAGAAACACGTTGTGTAAAATATTAGGATGATAGGATAACGTTAACTGGTGGCGCAACGACGCTGAAGTTTTGAGGTGCATTTACAAGGGGAAAATATGCAATTTTTTCAGTTTTTGTAAAAATTTTGCCATTAAATAATGACTTTTACAATTTAATTTAAAAGAATCGAAATATGTACGTAATTGTCGTTATAATAAGATATAAAAGACAAAAATTGGTGAAAAAATGTTAAAGTTATTAAAAAATCGCCAGGCCATTAACGTGTATCAGGCCACTAGAACAAGAAATTTATGAACAAAATTAACATATTTTGAGAAATATTAAAATTAAAGCTTATTTTTACTTAAAATATATCCATATTTACTTGTATATGAGTTTTTGTCCTCGTAGGATACCTTTAACCTATTCGCAGGTATGACCAAAAAAATTAGATTTTTTTAACGGCAGTTTCAAAACTCCAATTTAAAATTTTTAAAAATTTTGTTAAACAAATTTCAGAATTTTTTGATCATCACATGGGGATTTATTGACAACAAAATAGGGAATAAAAATGTGTAAAAAGTATGTCAATACCTCCTATAGTTTTTCCGTACCTGCGATATAAATTTTGCGATTTTCGAGAAAAACTAATTTTTTGGCCATATTTTGGGGAATGACCAGAATTTCCTTACTGTAATGATTTTTAAGTAAAAGCTATTCAGAATAATATAGTCCAGGTAATTTTAAATATAGTCTGAAATTTTTACTAAAATCGGAAAACTTTAACCATTAAATCGTGAAGGTCAAAGGTCAATTTTTTCAATATTTGGAATTTCTCATGGAAAGATAGCGAAATATTATATATTTTTTGGCCGATTTTGATGAAACTTAAGAAAAATATAAAAAAGGAAGTCTAGTATTCACAATAACAGTACAAAAATGGAAATTATCCCTTAATATCACTTGGGGTCCAAATGACCCTCAACTTTTAAAATCACGAAAAACACATTCATTTTGACCCCAAGTACTCTTAAGGGTTAATTTCCATTTTTGTACTGTTATTGTGAATACAAGACTTCATTTTATATTTTTCTTAAGTTTCATCAAAATCGGCCCAAAAATTTATAATATTTCGCTATCTTTCCATGAGAAATTCCAAATATTGAAAAAATTTACCTTTGCAACAACAATTTATGCAAAAATCATAAACGAATACATAAATAGGTTCAATCGTGATCGTGATTGATTTTGTCGCAGGAGAAAAAAGAATAAAGAGGAATGATAGAAAATGTAAGCATCAACAAAAGAAAGGATAAGAGTTAAAAAGGGATAGAAAATGCAACAACCAGATTATGGAAAGAGACATGCATGAAAGCAAGAATAATTTATCACTACAAATGAATACAAAGAGGTTATAAATAACAGGAGATACGAAATTTAAGAAAGTTCCTGAAAATATAATTCTGCAATGGAGAAAATTTTACTGTATACAAATATCAAGTGAGAGCGTAAATGATCGACTTTGTTTGTGTTTTTAAATGCTCATTCATATGTATCCATTCGTAGTATTTCTAACAGGAGAACAAAAAAACAAATAAGCAACAGAGAACAAATTATGCAACGAAGGCATAACAAAATTTTTACATAGGCACGAGTGCAGCAGGAGAAAAAGGAAATACAGCAACAACTACTTAACTACTACCTCAAGTAATTTTGAAATACAACTGTTGTATGTGTGTCCTCTAGCTGCATTAGAGTGCTCCAAGATTGTATGGACGAAAAAAACTTTCTAGGTACAGGCCGTCCCCCCCCTCTAGAATTGTTCTATGTATTGTAGAAACACGTTGTGTCAAATATTAGGATGATAGGATAACGTTAACTGGTGGCGCAACGACGCTGAAGTTTTGAGGTGCATTTACAAGGGGAAAATACGCAATTTTTTCAGTTTTTATAAAAATTTTGCCATTAAATAATGACTTTTACAATTTAATTTAAAAGAATCGAAATGTGTACGTAATTGTCGTTATAATAAGATATAAAAGACAAAAATTGGTGAAAAAATGTTAAAGTTATTAAAAAATCGCCAGGCCATTAACGTGTCTCAGGCCACTAGAACAAGAAATTTATGAACAAAATTAACATATTTTGAGAAATATTAAAATAAAAGCTTATTTTTACTTAAAATATATCCATATTTACTTGTATATGAGTTTTTGTCCTCGTAGGATACCGTTAACCTATTCGCAGGTATGACCAAAAAAATTAAATTTTTTTAACGGCAGTTTCAAAACTCCAATTTCAAATTTTTAAAAATTTTGTTAAACAAATTTCAGAATTTTTTGATCATCACATGGGGATTTATTAACAACATAATAGGGAATAAAAATGTGAAAAAAGTATGTCAATACCTCCTATAGTTTTTCCGTACCTGCGATATAAATTTTGCGATTTTCGAGAAAAACTAATTTTTTGGCCAAATTTTGGGGAATGACCAGAATTTCCTTACTGTAATGATTTTTAAGTAAAAGCTATTCAGAATAATATAGTCCAGGTAATTTTAAATATAGTATGAAAGTTTTACTAAAATCGGAAAACTTTAATGCTTAAATCGTGAAGGTCAAATGTCAATTTTTTCAATATTTGGAATTTCTCATGGAAAGATAGCGAAATATTATATATTTTTGGGCCGATTTTGATGAAACTTAAGAAAAATATAAAATGAAGTCTAGTATTCACAATAACAGTACAAAAATGGAAATTAACCCTTAATAGCACTTGGGGTCCAAATGACCCTCAACTTTTAAAATCACGAAAAACACATTCATTTTGACCCCAAGTACTCTTAAGGGTTAATTTCCATTTTTGTACTGTTATTGTGAATACTAGACTTCATTTTATATTTTTCTTAAGTTTCATCAAAATCGGCCCAAAAATATATAATATTTCGCTATCTTTCCATGAGAAATTCCAAATATTGAAAAAATTGACCTTTGACCTTCACGATTTAAGGGTTAAAGTTTTCCGATTTTAGTAAAACTTTCAGACTATATTTAAAATTACCTGGACTATATTATTCTGAATAGCTTTTACTTAAAAATCATTACAGTAAGGAAATTCTGGTCATTCCCCAAAATTTGGCCAAAAAATTAGTTTTTCTCGAAAATCGCAAAATTTATATCGCAGGTACGGAAAAACTATAGGAGGTATTGACATACTTTTTTCACATTTTTATTCCCTATTATGTTGTTAATAAATCCCCATGTGATGATCAAAAAATTCTGAAATTTGTTTAACAAAATTTTTAAAAATTTGAAATTGGAGTTTTGAAACTGCCGTTAAAAAAATTTAATTTTTTTGGTCATACCTGCGAATAGGTTAACGGTATCCTACGAGGACAAAAACTCATATACAAGTAAATATGGATATATTTTAAGTAAAAATAAGCTTTTATTTTAATATTTCTCAAAATATGTTAATTTTGTTCATAAATTTCTTGTTCTAGTGGCATGAGACACGTTAATGGCCTGGCGATTTTTTAATAACTTTAACATTTTTTCACCAATTTTTGTCTTTTATATCTTATTATAACGACAATTACGTACACATTTCGATTCTTTTAAATTAAATTGTAAAAGTCATTATTTAATGGCAAAATTTTTACAAAAACTGAAATAATTGCATATTTTCCCCTTATAAATGCACCTCAAAACTTCAGCGTCGTTGCGCCACCAGTTAACGTTATCCTATCATCCTAATATTTTACACAATGTGTTTCTACAATACATAGAACAATTCTAGAGGGGGGGACGGTCAAAATTCGCAATTTTATTTTTTTGGAGCACTCTAAGCTGCATAAAGCAACAACAACACATTCAAAAAATAGGAACAAATACAAAGCAAAGGAATTTCTAGACATGTGGTGGAGTACAGTTGCAATTACCCTGCCAACAATTACTATCCAAAAAGTGTCCCAAACGTATCATCTTGAAGTTGAAATTCATCGAATATGATATCGCTTTCTTATCGTAATAGTGTCACAGTGCGGGAAAAAACGTGCCATGCATATGATACCTACCAATTCTATCCATTTAGTGTATTATTATATCTAAATTCATGTCTAAAAAGTGTCCAGAGAGAAGATAATGTTTCCAATTCTGCTTCTTGCATTAAAATGGAAATAGTTTATTGCATTCAAGTTATGAAAACACTATGCATATACTTATTTACATTAAAAATAAATAAAATAATGATATAACTTAACTTAATATGACTTTAATTAAAAATTAGAGTATAAAAAATTATATAAAATATGTTTCACTAATTAGTTGGAATACGTATTTACATTTAAACAAAAAAAAAATTCACTAGTTATTGCACTAACTCTATACCTTAAAAAAAAACTTTATTTATTGATACACTCTTAACAAACACTTCAATTACAAATATAATTTAAATTAATCACTAATTATTTAATAAATCTTTATTTATCACTATTTAATTTGAACTTAAGTTAAAACACACACTTTTTATTTAACACAACCGATGATTTAAAAATTTAATTAATAAATATACTGAGTATTGTCATGTTCTTCTTCTTTCTTTTAAAATGTAAACAGAAAAAAGTCGGTATTAATGTAATTTGTTATTGTAAAATTTGTCACTAACCAAAAATTATATTCATTTGTATACTAAAATGGATCGTTTTTATATCATAATGTACTTTTTAATATTATCTATTAAGTTAATTTTTAGGGATCTTTGTTTGTAACTAAAATATACTTTAAGATGAGCATAATTCGATAGTAATGTAATTTGTTTTTGTAAAATGTTTTTTATCTGCTGAGTAACATTTTTGCGACACAAAAGAGACACATTTTAGTATACATATCGAAAATATAACTTCCAATTGCTGGCAGGGTAATTGCCTTTTCTTGTTTCTTTACTGTTAATGTAGAAAATTAAAAAGTCAACAACAACTTGTGTAATCTGAAATGCAAATGAGTATGATTGGCTGAGCGTTTGTAACAGGAGTAAAATTTAAAAAAAGTAGAGAAAGCTAAAAAAAAAAAAATATGTAGTGTGAGGGATAGGAATGCAGTGAAAGTACATTCAAGAAGGTTATGAGCAAAGGATAGCGGATGATATTATTATTGCATTGTTTGTGTAGAACTGATTTCGTATCTCTTGTTATTTATTACCTCTTTGTAATAAAGAATTTGTAGTGATAAATTATTCTTGCTTTCATGCATGTGTCCTTCCATAATCTGGTTGTTGCATTTTCTATCCATTCTCTTTTTCCTTTCTTTTTTTGATACTTACATTTTCTATCATTCCTCTTTATCCTGCTACAAAATCAATCACGATCACGATTGAACCTATTTATGTATTTGTTTATGATTTTTGCATAAATTGTTGTTGTATGTACACTAGGGTATTCATTTAATCGGGTTTCTGGTTTAATCGGTTAATCGAGCAAATAATTAATCGGGGCTTAGATTTAATCGGTTAATTTTAAATTATTCGATTAACCGAATAATTTATATTTAAATGTTAAACTGAAACTAAATCACGAATTTTGTGTACTTATTGAAGTATTTTATTAATAAATAGAACAAAAACATAAAAAATAAACAAAACATAACAATTCAACCCAAAAAGTAAATAATTTTCTTTAGTTTTAATAAAACTCGACTTAGAAAAAACTCTCACGCTGATTGTAGATGTTGGAGAAATCGAAGTAAAACAAGATAAAGAATATCCAATTTGTCAGTTATTTTTTTAGTTTTTTCTAAGCATATAAAATCCTCCATTATACCATTGGAGTCCTTTTTGGACTTTTTAGATTTTAAATACTTTTAATAATTTCGATAAGTTGTGATAAAAACTCGTTTCAGTAGTGTTTCCAGTTTCGTCTATTATTATGTTCTCATCCGACAATTACATGTAAATTAAATATATCAGTTATTATCAGGGCAACCAAAAATATGCTCTAAAAAAAGTGTTTTATGCGCATAAAATATGCACTTAAAAACGAAAAATATGCTCTTAAAATATAAAAAATATGCACTTAAAAATAGTTGGTTATTGTTTGATTTCAAAATTTCATTAAAAAAATATATGTATATGAAGTAAATAAAATATTGAGCTCATAAATTAAAATTGGTTATTATAGGATTAAATATCGATTTTAGGGAATTTGGCACTACATGAAAATAGTTATATTCAATTCATTTTATTATATTTAGAAATAAATTACTATGGCCCATAATCATAGTCAAAAATAAAGTACATTTTAAGAAAATTAAACTCGACTTTACTTAAGAGTGGACTTTAGGTCTATCATAGACAAGTTAAAGTATACTTCTGACGCTGAAGTCGACTCTAAATATAAAACTAGCTGAAGTTGTTTTTAACTCGTTTAACAACAGCATCTGCTGTTCTTCGCCGAGTAAAAAAGTTCGTCACAAAGTAAAAAATGTTTAAGTTACAAGATATTGGTAGAGATTTTGCAATTATTCAACAGTTATCAATAAAATTAGTACCAAAATATCGTTATTATGATATTAATCTTATCTTTACCATTTTTCCTCAACAAACAACTTTCTTTCTTTAGATGTCCCGGTTACTTTTATTGTTTACGTTTTTTGGATTTTTTTTTTAATTTTGTATGTCAGCTGTTCAGCGTTGCCATTTGTCTGTTTTTTATTGTATATTGTATGAAAACATTTTCTACATTTGCGGTGGCACCCAGTTAAAGTCGGTTCAATTTAAAACATACTTTAATTTTGACTATGGTTGCAAATTAATAAAAAGCTGGTTTTTATTTTAAAGTTGTTTTTAAAAAGAACCGACTTTAGTGTTTGACTATGATTATGGGCCTATGTGTTTACTTAAGTTCTAAAATTGTTTAACTGAATCTTTGTTTTAGATTTCCGAGTTTCTTAGACAATCGTAATCAATTGATGTGTCTCATCTTTTAAACTGCTTAATACTTCAAACTTTTTTTAGTAATTAGTGGCATAATATTTTACATTCTCAATCAATATGTCCCAATGTTTATAGGAATCCTACTGAGGATGTACCCAATAAGTTTCTCCAAATGTTTCTATTCTATATGAAGCTTTAAAAGCTTTTTTTATCATTTGAATAATGTTTCAAAACCTCTGTGAATAGCGTGTAATTTTTTGGTAAAAAATTGCAAAGGATTTTGGAGCATTCATCATGTATCTAGATTAACATCTGAATTCGGCTTCTAAAATTTAAATAGAATTATAAAAGAGCCTTACAGTAGTGGAATGATTAGTTCTATTTAAGACTGCGGCAATTACAAAAACTTTTTGTTCAAGTTTTATCACTGGGACTCAAAATACCGTGACATTTCCTATGTTTCTTCCTTTCTCATCCATTGTATCGTTTATCGATATCCACGTATATTCTTTTTTAACGATTTCTTAATAAATTTTTTTACAAGTTTTGTAAATATATCAACGGGTTTTGAACGCGAGATTTTCGATAGATCTTAATATTCTGAACGTCTGTTCAATACTTGTTTAATTTTACATTAGTGGTAAACTATTAATGCCCAAACTGTCTCAATCTCAAGCTGACTAAAATTCCTTCTTTTAAATGTATCCAACAATTTTTTAAGAAGTTGCCCATAATAACATGCGATTATGGGTACTCTATTTTTTTTATTTAAGTAACTTAGGCCAATTATCATTGGACCTTAACAAAATAGTAAAATATAGAAATGAAAAAATTACAATACAAACAATAAAATTATATAAGGATAATAAAATAATGAAAAATAAAAGAAAATATCCAACAAAAATATGCAGTTATGAGTTAAATATGCAAAAATATGCTATAAAAAAATATGCAGTAAAGAGCAAAATATACAAAAATATGCGCTAACAAATCGATGCCAAAATTCTTAAAATTGTCTGAAACGGATAAATACTAACTCATATGTTTATACGACGCACAGCAAAAAATATGATATTGCATATTTTTGGTTGCCCTGGTTATTATAATATTAACTAAACATATGTCTTAAATGTTCGAAAAAATATGTAATTTTACTTTGACATTTGTATTTGAATTAAAATGGAAAATTAAAAACAAAAAAATTATGTTAAAGTGCAAAAAAAAGAAATTTTGGTTAATCGGTTAACCGACCCAAATTAATCGGTTTATTCGTTATTTGAAAATCGGCAATTTTGAATTATTCGAACAGTTAACCGACCAAAATTAATCGTTTAACCGATTGAATACCCTAATGTACACACATACAGTAATTATATATCATAATTACGTACTTGTGTGTATAAGTTGATGTTGTTGCAGTTAATTTCCCTTTGCTGCTGTTGTACTTATACCTGTGCCTTTTTTGCATTTACATTAGGGTGGGTCAATTTTTTTGACTACTAAGCGTATAACAAATTCGTAATCTACGGAAAATTCTAAGAACTTTTCCAGAAGAAACCATGGTTCTAAAATCAAAATCGAGCTTCCGGTCGAGCTTCGTCGAGTACTACATATAACACCTCGTAGCTATCAATTATCTCTTATAGCGTAAGAGATATTGGCATTTGAATAATACATTTTTAACATTTTTACCCACCCTACTCCAGTTTTTTGATGACCGCGGTTTCAAATATTTTCCGATTTTCTCTATTTTTAATTTATAGGACTAACAAGAAATGTATATATAACATAAAGAAAAAATTGAAATAGTGACTGAGTCCAAAGTTATGCTTAAATTTCAAAAAATTAAAAAAGGCGATTTTTCGTTATTTTTTTGGGAAAAAGGTGCTTTTATTCTTTTTAAGTTATCTAAAAAAATTTCTAAGAAGATGTATAAAGAATATATAGCTACGAGATGTTATATGTAGTACTCGACGAGTACTCAAACGAAGAAATATTATTATTTTTAAAATTGAACATACCCGAGGTCTCCTAGCAAAAGAGGTCTTGAGCTCCAAATCTTCTCGTAAAAAACCGGAAGCTCGATTTTGATTTTAGAACAATGGTTTCTTCTGAAAAAGTTCATAGAATTTTACGTAGATTACGAATTTGCTATACGCTTTACCACGTTTTTTGGGCCCGAACAAATTGACCCACCCTAATTTACATATATCTTACACATATAATTGTTCTTGCACAATTATTTTCAATGCTGCTTATTTTTTTGTTTGTTCTCCTGTTACAAATTTTACGAAAGGAGACATTTGAATGTACAACACTTTATGATAGATTTTATTCATAAAATGAATGATCCTGTTATTTATGGTATTTGGCTGTTGTTGTCACATTTTGTTGTTGCATTATATATCCTTTTTTTAACCGCTTTACATACAAAATTATTTTTTTTTTCTTACTAATTTTTCTGGACTCCTATTACCACCAGCATGAATACATTTGAATTCGTATTAAAAAAGCCAAAACAATCAATCAAAAAATTCCTCCGCTAGCTATCTATCCTTTCTCCAGAATCTTATTTAATTTAATTTTCACTGAATTGCTATCTTTCACAATACATACAATTACATACCTCAAAAAATAAAACTTCTATTTTATTGCACTAAAATTCTTTATTAACACACATTTCAATACAATTTTTTATTTTGTACACCCAAATCAACTTCATAGTTTTTTTTCACATTTTTCTACTCAATGATTATATGCGGCAAAACAAAACCATATATGTGGCGAAAATATTTTATAAATAAACATTTTCGCTTTAAACATTTTTAACTTTGCACAATTTCGTATTTCACATTTTTCAACTTCGTATGGTTTGGCAGTATACTTTTAGCATCTTCCATATTTTCATTGTTTGAATTTTTCACTGCGCATATCGTTTGCAGTTTATGGTTTTCACGCTGCAATTTGTTTGCATGTATGATGTTTTTGTAGTAAATTTTTTGTATATTATACACAAGCAATTTCATTTGTTTTTGCTAACCAAAAATATACATATGGGGCATTTCACGTCAAGTGAACCAACTTTTGAAATCGATGTCTTCCGATCGCGATGAAATTTGCACCAATGTTAGTTCTATTGGATAGTAATTCGGACACCATTTTTCAACAAGATCGGTCAAGAACTCTCTGAGTTATAGGAGGTCAAAATTTGACATTTTGGCCAAACAGGTGTTTTTTTTATCCATATAACTTATTAGCTATTGTTCTTAGCAAAATGTGTCCCAAATAGTTTAGATAGCTATTTATGCAATCTTTCGAAAAAAAAAATTAAAAAAAAATAATAAAATATTTTTGATTTTTTTTTTTTTAAATCAAAAATATTTTTGACTTTTTTTTTTCAAAATGGTCCCTTTTTATTTTTTTTTTTTATTTTTTTTAAGAAAGCTTAGGTCTTTTCCTAAGCGACCTATATGGTCGCTTAGTGGGATGCGAGTGGGATATCTATCAAAAAAAATATTTTGTAACTCAAGATTTAAAATTTTTGAATTTTTTTGCTAAATCAAAAACTTTGACTTTTTTTAAAAAAATTGACCCATTTTTTTAATTTTTTTTTTGCTCAGAAGAAAGCTTATGTGTTTTCCTTTAACACCCTTTTTGTCGCTTAGTGGGATGCGAGTGGGATATCTATAAAAAAAATGTTTTGTAACTCAAGACATACAATTTTTTACTTTTTCTTGAAAAATCAAAAACCTTTTTGACTTTTTTTTCCAAAATGGACTCTTTTTTTATTAATTTTTTTTTTCTCAAAAGAAAGCTTAGGTTTTTTCCTTTAAAACCTTTTTGGTCGCTTAGTGGGATGCGAGTGGGATATCTATCAAAATAAATGTTTTGTAACTCAAGACAAATGTTTTTAAATTGATTTTTTTTCATATTTGTTTGTAAGTGTTTCTAAAACCTTAAAAATAAAAACCACAACAACTGACCGATAATAGCCACTGGAGGGGTGCAATATGAGGTCGACCGCTATTAATTTTCCACCCCCAAAATTTGTCTGAGTTTTGTATCTTGCTGCTTTTTTAGTCAATCCTAGAGGTAGTTTTCAGCGCACGTGATTTTCATTGTTAAAATATCAGGTGCCCCAGAAACAAATTTTTGGAATCAAGTGGAAATATTTTATGGCCCTTCTCCGAAGTACCAGTTTATTTATTATTTTATGACATTTGACTTTAAGAAGTGGGTGGAGAGGTAGAAGTTGACAGGTAGGTTATTTATATGGTGGTTTATTTTTATTATTATTTGTAACATTTGGTTAAACTAGGTACTTTAGTATGTAAGCCCTTCTTGACCCTAATAAAATATTTTAGACTCATTCATTAAAACGTACTACCTATATGATCTTAAAAAACTATTTATTGTCATTCTGAAGACATACGGAAATCAGTTTTTTAGAAACAGCGTTAAAGTTAAGACGTGTGTTATTTACATAAATACTTACAAAATTCAAAATGTCTACGACCTCTAAAAAGGCTAAGGTTGAAAATGAAATTTATTCGTCTTTTTGTTTTAATCCCTTTAACAAAATGAAGCACAGATCATCAGATATGCGAAATATTTCCGACGGCTTATTAAAAAAATTCCCTACGCTGTCAAAACGATTGAAAATTTTGTGGATCATGCAGGAAAGAGCTCGGAAAGTTGAACGAATTACCGAATTTGAATAGTAATGAGCCTTGCGTTGAAGTTATTCCAGATGAAGACAAAAGTAATTCCGAGAATGCAGACAGAACTGTTGATGATGATGGTTATTCTAACTTTTCAAATTCAACGAATGAGTGTCGAAACCAATACCATAAGGATGCAGTAGAAGTTCTTGAACAAATAAAAGAGAAATACAAAACGTCACAGAGTGAAGCTGAAAGAATTCAACTTCTCACGCTTGCTCCAAGAACATGGAGTTCTGCAAAAACAATGACTGAGTTTGGAACGTCTCAACGAAAAGCAAGAATTGCTAAACAATTGGTTGCTGAGCATGGGATTCTCACACTCCCAAACAAAAAGAAGGGAAAAACTTTGGAGTGCGATACTAAATCTCTAATAACTCAGTTTTATCAGCGAGATGATATGAGTCGCTTGATGCCAGGGATGAAAGACTGGATGTCTGTACGAATCGATGGCAAGAAAGTTCAAATGCAGAAGAGAATGGTTCTCTGTAACCTGAATGAATTATTCGCAACATTTCAATCTGAATACGAGGATGTCAAAATTGGATTCACAAAATTTACACAACTGAGGCCAAAACATTGCGTTTTGGCAGGAAGCAGCGGAACTCACACAGTATGTGTTTGTATTTACCATGAAAATGTTAAATTGATGTTGAAGGAAATCAACTTAAATTACTTAAAAGATGATTCATCAGAAGATTTACACCATTACCGCGATTGCCTTAAATTGACTATGTGCCCTAATGCTACAACTTCTTGCCACTTAGGTGAATGTTCGAATTGCCCGGAAACCACATCCATCAAAGAAAATTTAATCAACTCTTTTGATCGAGAATGTATTGAGGAGTTAAAATTTGAATCTTGGCTTCAGACTGAAAGATGCACACTGAAAACCATTATTTTAAATGTGGATGATTTTGTGGAAGAACTGTGTAGAGGATTGCTAAATTTGAGAACCCATGACTTTTTGGTCAAAGAGCAGTGGTCATTCTTCAAGGACTTGAAAACACATTTGAAGTCTGGTCATTGGGCAAAGAATTATTGTAAAGAAACTAAAATAGTTTTTAGTAGCAAAGAGGATCATGATTGAAAACACTAAAGAGCAGATTCGATGCTGCGGTAACAATCGATGGCACTGCTCAATACCATGCTTTCATACCGCTTGTCGATGGAAGACTCAAATTAAAAAAGTTTTCGATTTCTTTCCAAAGCCAAAAAAGAAGCCAGCAGCGAAATCAGTAGCTGAATCTGATAACGCCAAGAAAGGATTGACAAAAAAGCAGCTAATAAAGGTGAAAAATAAGAGGATAAAAGTATGGATATTTGAAAATTTAAAAACTTCATAAATTAAGTGTAAAAATCGTTATTATATAAATGGATCTATTGTGATTAAGATTAAATTTTACTAAATTATTCATCTTTTTATTATTATTATTATTATTATTATTATTATTATTATTATTATTATTATTATTATTATTATTATTATTATTATTATTATTATTATTATTATTATTATTATTATTATTATTATTATTATTATTATTATTATTATTATTATTATTATTATTATTATTATTATTATTATTATTATTATTATTATTATTATTATTATTATTATTATTATTATTATTATTATTATTATTATTATTATTATTATTATTATTATTATTATTATTATTATTATTATTATTATTATTATTATTATTATTATTATTATTATTATTATTATTATTATTATTATTATTATTATTATTATTATTATTATTATTATTATTATTATTATTATTATTATTATTATTATTATTATTATTATTATTATTATTATTATTATTATTATTATTATTATTATTATTATTATTATTATTATTATTATTATTATTATTATTATTATTATTATTATTATTATTATTATTATTATTATTATTATTATTATTATTATTATTATTATTATTATTATTATTATTATTATTATTATTATTATTATTATTATTATTATTATTATTATTATTATTATTATTATTATTATTATTATTATTATTATTATTATTATTATTATTATTATTATTATTATTATTATTATTATTATTATTATTATTATTATTATTATTATTATTATTATTATTATTATTATTATTATTATTATTATTATTATTATTATTATTATTATTATTATTATTATTATTATTATTATTATTATTATTATTATTATTATTATTATTATTATTATTATTATTATTATTATTATTATTATTATTATTATTATTATTATTATTATTATTATTATTATTATTATTATTATTATTATTATTATTATTATTATTATTATTATTATTATTATTATTATTATTATTATTATTATTATTATTATTATTATTATTATTATTATTATTATTATTATTATTATTATTATTATTATTATTATTATTATTATTATTATTATTATTATTATTATTATTATTATTATTATTATTATTATTATTATTATTATTATTATTATTATTATTATTATTATTATTATTATTATTATTATTATTATTATTATTATTATTATTATTATTATTATTATTATTATTATTATTATTATTATTATTATTATTATTATTATTATTATTATTATTATTATTATTATTATTATTATTATTATTATTATTATTATTATTATTATTATTATTATTATTATTATTATTATTATTATTATTATTATTATTATTATTATTATTATTATTATTATTATTATTATTATTATTATTATTATTATTATTATTATTATTATTATTATTATTATTATTATTATTATTATTATTATTATTATTATTATTATTATTATTATTATTATTATTATTATTATTATTATTATTATTATTATTATTATTATTATTATTATTATTATTATTATTATTATTATTATTATTATTATTATTATTATTATTATTATTATTATTATTATTATTATTATTATTATTATTATTATTATTATTATTATTATTATTATTATTATTATTATTATTATTATTATTATTATTATTATTATTATTATTATTATTATTATTATTATTATTATTATTATTATTATTATTATTATTATTATTATTATTATTATTATTATTATTATTATTATTATTATTATTATTATTATTATTATTATTATTATTATTATTATTATTATTATTATTATTATTATTATTATTATTATTATTATTATTATTATTATTATTATTATTATTATTATTATTATTATTATTATTATTATTATTATTATTATTATTATTATTATTATTATTATTATTATTATTATTATTATTATTATTATTATTATTATTATTATTATTATTATTATTATTATTATTATTATTATTATTATTATTATTATTATTATTATTATTATTATTATTATTATTATTATTATTATTATTATTATTATTATTATTATTATTATTATTATTATTATTATTATTATTATTATTATTATTATTATTATTATTATTATTATTATTATTATTATTATTATTATTATTATTATTATTATTATTATTATTATTATTATTATTATTATTATTATTATTATTATTATTATTATTATTATTATTATTATTATTATTATTATTATTATTATTATTATTATTATTATTATTATTATTATTATTATTATTATTATTATTATTATTATTATTATTATTATTATTATTATTATTATTATTATTATTATTATTATTATTATTATTATTATTATTATTATTATTATTATTATTATTATTATTATTATTATTATTATTATTATTATTATTATTATTATTATTATTATTATTATTATTATTATTATTATTATTATTATTATTATTATTATTATTATTATTATTATTATTATTATTATTATTATTATTATTATTATTATTATTATTATTATTATTATTATTATTATTATTATTATTATTATTATTATTATTATTATTATTATTATTATTATTATTATTATTATTATTATTATTATTATTATTATTATTATTATTATTATTATTATTATTATTATTATTATTATTATTATTATTATTATTATTATTATTATTATTATTATTATTATTATTATTATTATTATTATTATTATTATTATTATTATTATTATTATTATTATTATTATTATTATTATTATTATTATTATTATTATTATTATTATTATTATTATTATTATTATTATTATTATTATTATTATTATTATTATTATTATTATTATTATTATTATTATTATTATTATTATTATTATTATTATTATTATTATTATTATTATTATTATTATTATTATTATTATTATTATTATTATTATTATTATTATTATTATTATTATTATTATTATTATTATTATTATTATTATTATTATTATTATTATTATTATTATTATTATTATTATTATTATTATTATTATTATTATTATTATTATTATTATTATTATTATTATTATTATTATTATTATTATTATTATTATTATTATTATTATTATTATTATTATTATTATTATTATTATTATTATTATTATTATTATTATTATTATTATTATTATTATTATTATTATTATTATTATTATTATTATTATTATTATTATTATTATTATTATTATTATTATTATTATTATTATTATTATTATTATTATTATTATTATTATTATTATTATTATTATTATTATTATTATTATTATTATTATTATTATTATTATATATATTATATATATATATATTATTATATATATATTAAATTAATTATTATTACAAATAACTAACAAAATTAAATTATTCAACATTTCCATAGAAAAAAAGTGATTTTTATTCCTGAGGTTAACATATTATGGGTATTACAGTATCGAGGCTATGAAATTTTAGTTGGGTATGTTACATACCATCGGAAAGGCTAATGTGTCTAGTTTCTCTGCGTAAGTTTAATTTTTAAGGTTTACACACAAATATGAAAAAAATTAAAATAGTGCAAATTTAAAAACCTTTGTCTTGAGTTACAAAACATTTATTTTGATAGATATCCCACTAAGCGACCAAAAAGGTTTTAAAGGAAAAGACCTAAGCTTTCTTTTGAGAAAAAAATTAATAAAAAAAGAGTCCATTTTGGAAAAAAAAAGTCAACAAAGTTTTTGATTTTGCAAAAAAAATTCAAAAATTTTAAATCTTGAGTTACAAAATATTTTTTTTTGATAGATATCCCACTCGCATCCCACTAAGCGACCATATAGGTCGCTTAGGAAAAGACCTAAGCTTTCTTAAAAAATAAAAAAAAAAATAAAAAGGGCCCATTTTGAAAAAAAGTCAAAAATATTTTTGATTTAAAAAAAAAAAAATCAAAAATATTTTATTAAATTTTTTTTTCGAAAGATTGCATAAATAGCTATCTAAACTATTTGGGACACATTTTGCTAAGAACAATAGGTAATAAGTTATATGGATAAAAAAAAAACACCTGTTTGGCCAAAATGTCAAATTTTGACCTCCTATAACTCAGAGAGTTCTTGACCGATCTTGTTGAAAAATGGTGTCCGAATTACTATCCAATAGAACTAACATTGGTGCAAATTTCATCGCGATAGGAAGACATCGATTTCAAAAGTTGGTTCACTTGACGTGAAATGCCCCATATATTTAGGCAGCAAATGTTTTAAAAATGAAAAATTTTCATTTTGTCTTCTAGCTGCAACGTAAAATATTTTGTAAGGCAAAATATTTTTGGAAAAACTGCGACAAATATTTCTACCATGAAGCTTGTGCATATATGGCATTGGTTTATAGTTTGTATATTTTCAGTATTTGTGCACATTAATATGAAAACGATTCATAATTATTGCGCAGTCGGTAGTCAAATGTAAAAAACGTTTAACTAATTTTAAACCCTGGTAAAAACTGTGGTTGTCATTTATTGGACAACCAGTAAATGATAACGGTGAAGATAGTGATGATGATAATGATGAAGAAGATTATAACAATGATGATAATGAAGATTATTATAATTGGGATATTTGTGGTGAATTTAATGCAGAATAATACAAATATTTTAACATATTTTTTATTAAAAAGGTAAAACGAAACCAAAGATTCCCCAATAGTTTAAAATTTTTAATTTTTTCAGATTAATTTTTACATTTACTGAATTTAGTGAAAGCAAAAACTGGATACAAATTTATACTAATAGGAGTACATATTATTAACTTATTCTTTATATTTAAAAACAAAAAACGCCTAACAAGTTAAACAAACATTTTCTTACATTTTTTTAAATTTTAAATTAAATTTATACTAATATAAACACATATATGTGTGTGAAGTTAGCTCCGTCAGTTAGCTCCGTTTTTTAACATTACCTATGTTAATGTGTAAACTAACATAGTTCGTACTCAAAGACTGTTAGGTTAACAGAGCTGCATTATTTTCAGCTCATTTAACATTTTATGATATAAGATCAAAATAAAATGGTTTTACCGATCATTCAGTTTAAATATATAATAACATTTTTTTTAAAAATTAGATAAAAAAAAAATTAAATATTTATTTATGAACTATCGTTGATTTCTTTGCTTTTAGCGTATTTTTATACCAGATACATGAGAGACACATGGACATGAAAAAAAATTAAAAAATTCTAAATTGTGGTAAAACTAGTCATAATAGGGTGGAAAGGCTTGATTTCAGAAATGTACAGTTTATATTCAGAATTTATTTCATATTAATTTAAAAATAGTGAAATTTCACATTTTGTTAAAAGGGAAGATGGAAATTTGGAAAAAATGGTTAAATTTTGGAATTGTGCTCGATCTTGCCCTAATACGGTGGAATGCCATTACTTCAGAGAGTTCAGAACTGTTTAGCATATATTTAGAATTTATTTCAGATCGGAGTAATTTGACTTTTAAAATAGTGAAATTTCACATTTTGTTAAAAGGGGCACATTGAAATTTTGAAAAAATGGTTAAATTTTGAAATTGTGCTCGATCTAGTCCTAATGGGTTGGAAAGCCGTTGCTTCAGAGAGTTCAGAACTGTTTAGGTCATATTCAGAATTTATTTCAGATCGGAGTAATTTGACTTTTCAAATAGTGAAATTTCACATTTTGATAAAAGGGGCACATTGAAATTTTAAAAAAATGGTTAAATTTTGAAATTGTGCTCGATCTAGTCCTAATGGGTTGGAAAGCCATTGCTTCAGAGAGTTCATAACTATATAGTTTATATTCAGAATTTATTTCAGATCGGAGTAATTTGTCTTTTCAAATAGTGAAATTTCACATTTTGTTGAAAAGGGCACATTGAAATTTTGAAAAAATGGTTAAATTTTGAAATTGTGCTCGATCTAGTTCTAATGGGTTGGAAAGCCATTACTTCAGAGAGTTCAGAACTGTTCACCGTATATTCAGAATTTATTTCAGATCGGAGATATATAATTTTCCATATAGTGAAATTTCACATTTTGTTAAAAGGGGCACATTGAAATTTTTGAAAAAATGGTTAAATTTTGAAATTGTGCTCGATCTAGTCCTAATGGGTTGGAAAGCCATTGCTTCAGAGAGTTCAGAACTGTTTAGCATATATTCAGAATTTATTTCAGATCGGAGATATATAATTTTCCAAATAGTGAAATTTCACACTTTTTTAAAAGGGGCACATTGAAATTTTGAAAAAATGGTTAAATTTTGAAATTGTGCTCGATCTAGTCCTAATGGAGTGGAAAGCCATCACTTCAGAGAGTTTAGAACTGTATAGTTTATATTCAGAATTTATTTCAGATCGGAGTAATTTGACTTTTCAAATAGTGAAATTTATATGGAAAATTATATATCTCCGATCTGAAATAAATTCTGAATATAAACTATACAGTTCTAAACTCTCTGAAGTAATGGCTTTCCAACCCATTAGGACTAGATCGAGCACAATTCCAAAATTTAACCATTTTTTCCAAATTTCCATATGCCCCTTTAAAAAAAAAAATGTGAAATTTCACTATATGGAAAATTATATATCTCCGATCTGAAATAAATTCTGGATATACGGTGAACAGTTCTGAACTCTCTCAAGTAATGGCTCTCCAACCCATTAGGACTAGATCGAGCACAATTAAAAAAATTTAACCATTTTTTCCAAATTTCCATGTGCCCCTTTTAACAAAATGTGAAATATCACTATTTGAAAAGTCAAATTACTCCGATCTGAAATAAATTCTGAATATAAACTAAACAGTTCTGAACTCTCTGAAGTAATGGCTTTACAAACCATTAGGACTATATCGAGCACAATTCCAAAATTTAAAAATTTTTTCCAAATTTCCATGTGCCCCTTATAAAAAAATGTAAAATTTCACTATTTTGAAAATTATATATATCCGATCTGAAATAAATTCTGGATATACGGTGAACAGTTCTGAACTTTCTGAAGCAATGGCTTTCCTACCCATTAGGACTAGATCGAGCACAATTCCAAAATTCAACCATTTTTTTAAAATTTCAATGTGCCCCTTTTAACAAAATGTGAAATTTCACTATTTGAAAAGACAAACTACTCCGATCTGAAAAAAATTCTGAATATAAACTATACAGTTCTGAAATTTCTGAAGTGATGGCTTTCCAACCCATTAGGACTAGATCGAGCACAATTTCAAAATTTAACCATTTTTTCAAAATTTCAATGTGCCCCTTTTAACAAAATGTGAAATTTCACTATTTGAAAAGTCAAATTCCTCCGATCTGAAATAAATTCTGAATATAAACTAAACTGTTCTGAACTTTCTGAAGTGATGGCTTTCCAACCCATTAGGACTAGGTCGAGCACAATTTCAAAATTTAACCATTTTTTTAAAATTTCAATGTGCCCCTTTTAACAAAATGTGAAATTTCACTATTTGAAAAGTCAAATTACTCCGATCTGAAATAAATTCTGAATATGACCTAAACAGTTCTGAACTCTCTGAAGCAACGGCTTTCCAACCCATTAGGACTAGATCGAGCACAATTTCAAAATTTAACCATTTTTTCAAAATTTCAATGTGCCCCTTTTAACAAAATGTGAAATTTCACTATTTTAAAAGTCAAATTACTCTGATCTGAAATAAATTCTAAATATATGCTAAACAGTTCTGAACTCTCTGAAGTAATGGCATTCCACCGTATTAGGGCAAGACAAACACAATTCCAAAATTTAACCATTTTTTCCAAATTTCCATCTGCCCTTTTAACAAAATGTGAAATTTCACTATTTGGAAAATTATATATCTCCGATCTGAAATAAATTCTGGATATACGGTGAACAGTTCTGAACTCTCTGAAGTAATGGCTTTCCAACCCATTAGGACTAGATCGAGCACAATTTCAAAATTTAACCATTTTTTCCAAATTTCCATGGACCCCTTTTAACAAAATGTGAAATTTCACTATTTGAAAAGTCAAATTACTCCGATCTGAAATAAATTCTGAATATAAACTAAACAGTTCTGAACTCTCTGAAGTGATGGCTTTCCACTCCATTAGGGCAAGATCGAGCACAATTTCAAAATTTAACCATTTTTTCAAAATTTCAATGTGCCCTTTTTAACAAAATGTGAAATTTCACTATTTGAAAAGTCAAATTAAAATCTCCGATCTGAAATAAATTCTGAATATACGGTGAACAGTTCTGAACTCTCTGAAGCAACGGCTTTCCAACCCATTAGGACTAGATCGAGCACAATTTCAAAATTTAACCATTTTTTCAAAATTTCAATGTGCCCCTTTTAACAAAATGTGAAATTTCACTATTTTAAAAGTCAAATTACTCCGATCTGAAATAAATTCTAAATATATGCTAAACAGTTCTGAACTCTCTGAAGTAATGGCATTCCACCGTATTAGGGCAAGATCGAGCACAATTCCAAAATTTAACCATTTTTTCCAAATTTCCATCTTCCCTTTTAACAAAATGTGAAATTTCACTATTTTTAAATTAATATGAAATAAATTCTGAATATAAACTGTACATTTCTGAAATCAAGCCTTTCCACCCTATTATGACTAGTTTTACCACAATTTAGAATTTTTTATTTTTTTTCATGTCCATGTGTCTCTCTGGTATAAAAATACGCTAAAAGCAAAGAAATCAACGATAGTTCATAAATAAATAAATATTTTTTTTTTTATCTAATTTTAAAAAAAAAAATGTTATTATATATTTAAACTGAATGATCGGTAAAACCATTTTATTTTGATTTTATATCATAAAATGTTAAATGAGCTGAAAATAATGCAGCTCTGTTAACCTAACAGTCTTTGAGTACGAACTATGTTAGTTTACACATTAACATAGGTAATGTTAAAAAACGGAGCTAACTGACGGAGCTAACTTCACACACATAACAATTCTTGGGGTTTCAACTGTTGTAAGAATCAGTTTTTGAATTTAGTTAAACAATTGTTCAAATTCATTTAGCACATTTATGTTATTTTTAGCATTTTTCTCAATTTCTAATTAAGTTTTAGCAACACTGGCCGCAGTTATTTAAATTAGTAAAATTAACTATATAATGGTTTTTTATACTTAATTTTATTATTGAATTTACTTACCAAATTTTGGAAAATCAAATGATGTTTCCCCTGATCTTTGCAAATGCAACAAATGGTTCAGCCATGTGTTCATTTCATCTTCCGTCTCCATAACAATTCCAAATCCGCCTTCTTTAGATGCTAGTACAATAACGAAATCATGCTTTGTATAGAATCGTCGATTTATATTAAAACAATTTTTAATTTTTATTATTCGTTTGGGAGTAAAACCCGATTTATATTTTTTTTCATTGTCATAATATTCTATTCGCGCAACTTTGCATGGAGTTTCATTATACAACACAAAATATTTTTTCTTCATTGTCTTCAACTTCTTGCAATACCCACAAAGCAGAACACCATCATCATTCAAAACTGATAAACGTTGCTTCGACATGTTGTTTTCTATGAATAAAAGAGACACAAATAATTTCATGTAAATTTGATTTTAAATCTAATATTATTAATTATACAAAGGATCTTATCGAAAAATTAAATAATTTACAGATATCTCTCATTCGATAAAGTATGGCACGATGAACTACTTCATAAAATTACTTCCTTATACAGTTTCTACATTTAATAACGAAAAGCTACAAAGAAAATAGTCAATTCTAGGTTTTGTTATTTGCCGGAAATGGAAAAATAAACTAAAAAATAGTTTAAAAATATATTATTTTTTTAAAGTAACTAATAATACCAAGTTTTTTACCAAAAAATTTGATTAAGAATAACTTTATTCCTATAGTACAAGGCTTGCTGCCGTTACCGATAAGCTATCGTTGGACAGTGGTATAGAAAAAAGTAGGGAAATAAATCTGTAACCGATAAGAGAAAGTGTTGTCGAGTTTATTCACACTTAGGTATTGAATGGAATAGTTTTCTTTGTTTCGAAAATGTCGAATTTTGTGCCAACAAACCATCATATGCGGGAAGTTTTGGCAGTCAAAAAAGTTTGAAGACCAATAATTGGATGTATTATTCCATGAAGATTGTTGTCAAACTCAACAAGAGCTTGCAAAATCATTGGGAGCTAGCTACTCAATCAGCTATTTCGTGTGCCGAACTCAACATATTCGTTTTAAACGAGCATTGGCCGAAAAACGCCCGAATATTCAGCCAGACATGAAACTGTAATATTACATCATGTCAACGCTAGGCCACATGTTGCAATGTCTGTTAAAAACGATTTAGAAAGAAGTAGTTGGGAAGTTTTGCCTCACTCGTCTTATAGTCCAGAATTTCCCCGACCGACTACTATTTGATTCGATCGATACAGAACGCTCTATCTGGGATACGCTTCACTTCAGAACAGATATCCGATATTGGCTTGATTAGTTCTAGGCCTCAAAAGATGGGCAGTTCTTTTGGCTCGGAATCCGTATGTTTCCAGAAAGATGAGAAAAGGTCATAGCTAACAATGGCCAATACTATGAATAAATGAATCCTGCATTTTTAAGTCATACTTCCAACATTTTATGTTTTTTGTTTTAAAAAAATTATGATGATACGTCCTTTTGTTTCAGAAAACGTAAATGCATAATAACGTAACATACATAACTTCAAAAATATTTCGGGTTAGTGCAATATATTGGGTTAGTGCTGATGTTTGTAACGTGCAAAAATATTGTCCTAACACCCACCTTAAAGTATACCAATCTGCCCAGGGTCACTTTCTGAGTCGATTAAGCGATGTCCGTCCGTCCATGTAAACCTTGTAATCAATCTACTACTAAAGATAATTCGACAAAATTGGCACAAACGTTTATATTGCCCCAAGAACTAAGCCTATTGAATTTGGTTAGAATCGGTCCATTTGTTCTCCTAGCCCCTATACAACTGTTCTACCAGAAAATAGTTGAGCTCTCATAAATATCTTAATTATAAACATATCCAAACAAAATTCAGAACAAATAAGTTTTATATAAACGCAAATCATTCCACCAAATTTTGTGCTGATCTGTCCATAATTAGTCATAGCTCCCAAATAAGGCTTGTTGTACACTTTTAAGTATGTTATTGTCCACCAATATTGATGAAACATATATGGTTTAAAAGGTTATTTTCTCTAGATTTGCATAGCATCATTTTTTAAAATTCTTTTTAAATTAATTCACTGACAACTGTTCATTTGTTGAATCGCTGTCCTACAAGATCCCTTCAAAATTTAAAAACTCCATCAGAGATGTGGGAAGGTTTCAAACCAAAATTTGATAAAATTAGAGTTTTTGGTTGTAAGGCATATGCCTGGATACGCACCAAATGGTTATCGACTTTGGGACCTAGAAAAACAAAAAGTTATAGTTGCAAGAGATGTGAAATTTGAAGAATTTGACAATTTTCCTTTTGCAAAAATTTGTAATGAGGTCGATGAAGATATTATCGCAGTTCAAAGAAGACACGAGCAAGGGGGGGAAAATGAAAGTGAAGGTGCTGTGTCTACAAATGAAATAGTTCAAAGTTGGTATTTTCTATAAAGGAAGATAAAAATGGTAATCTAACAAAATATAAAGCTCGACTAGTTGCTAAAGGGTTTCAACAAAAACATGGAGTTGATTTCTTCGAAACGTATGCTCCTGTCACCAAATTGAGTGGTGGTGTTAGCTGTTGGTTTACATCGGAAGTACATATTTCATCAACTTGATGTAAAGACGGCATTTCTACATGGTGAGCTAAATGAGAATGTGTTTATGAAGATTCCAGAAGGAGTTACAGCAAATGATAACCAGGCTTGCAAATTAAATAAATCATTATATGGCTTAAAAAAGGCACCAAGGTGTTGGAATATAAAATTTAACAACTTTCTTGTTTCTCTAAAATTTAAAAGATCAAGGCATGACTACTGTCTTTATACAAAATTAAGTCCAAATCACACTGATGATATTGTTGTTATAATGTACGTTGATGACTTACTTATTGCCGGAAACAAACTAGCTAGTATTGGGAAACTAAAGCAAGATTTAACTGAACGTTTTGAGATGTCAGATTGTGGTATCCTGAAGTTTTTTCTTGGAATGAAAATTCAACATAAAGAAAATAAAATTTTAATTTCTCAAGAGGCAAGTGTAGAAAAATTATTATCTAAATTCGGTATGGTAGATTGTAATGCTGTTAAAAGTCCAATGGAGAAGGGATTACAATTACATCATGAGTCTGAATCTGTATGTAGCGAACCTTATCGAGAACTACTTGGTAGTTTAATGTACATTATGTTGTGTTCAAGACCTGACATTTGTTATTCTGTTGGTTATATGGGAAGGTACCAACAAAATCCAAACGAAACTCATTGGCAGCACTTAAAACGTATTATAAGATATTTAAAAGGAACATCATCGTTTAAATTGAAGTTTGAAATCTCAAATAATATACCAATTGTTGGGTATGTTGATGCAGATTGGGCGACTGACGTAGCTGATCGAAAATCTGTAAGTGGATACGTTTTTAAAATATTTGGATGTACTGTTTCATGGTGCAGCAAAAAGCAGCAAACCGTTGCAAAATCTTCGAGCAAAGCTGCATATATTGCTCTTAGTTTAGCTACTACGGAAGCAATATGGTTAAAGGGACTACTTCAGGATCTAGAAGTCATAACAGATGATACGCCAGCTATAATATATGAAGATAATCATGGTTGCATTGGAATGGCTACAAATTTAGAAAGTAAACGCGCCAGACATATTGACATTACTCATCATTTTGTTCGTAACTGCGTGGCTAATAACAAAATCAAGATTAATCCTATTGGAACAAATGATCAATTGGCAGATATTTTTACAAAGGCTACAGATCCAACACGTTTTCAAAACTTTAGAAGAATCTTGGAATATCTGATTGAGAGGGGGTGTTGAAAAACATAGCAATCAGAAAATTTGTTTAAGAAAATCTTGTCAGACATTTTCATTAGAACGAAAAATATTGTAGAAGTTATTGAACTTATTTTTATCGTATTTAATTAATTTGTTTTTTATAAAAATAAAATAACTGCCTTTTAATTTAAAAATATATACTGAGATTACAATAGCAACAAATCGGCTTCTACGTTCAGTCTCACAGGTTTAAAGCTCTCTATTTCAGCTATAGCTGATAATAACTCTCGCGATGTATTGCCTTTGTCATCTTCTGCAGATAAATCCACTTCAAATTCTCTAATTGATGCTCCGAACAAAAAAATCGGTGAAGTTAAATCGAAAATAAAAGTTATGAGTAACGAAAAAAAATATTTATTATAAATAACTCTTATTAGGCAACGTAAAAACATAAAAATCAAAAATAAAAGTTATGAGCAACGAAAAAAAATATTTACTATGAATAACACTTATTGAAAAGCAAAACTTATTTTCATTGAGAATAACTATTATTTAAAGAAACAAAAATTTATTTCTACAATATAACAGTTATGGCTAATTTTTTTAGATATTTCTTATAACAGTTATGTCTCTGGTTTAAAATGCATATGGTGTAGTGTAAAATATAAAAGAGAACACAAATGAATATATGTGTACTTTGCACCGAAAAAAATTATATTCTTGTATTTATTTGTGTTATTCATATTATTTGGGATGTATGTGTTGATGGAAGTATCCCAGCGGGAAAAAATTATAGGACTTCAGTTGTATGCCTTCTAAAAGGCATACTTACACATTCTAAAAGATCCGATAACAGCAGCCAGTGTGCAAGGCCTTAGCTCGCAATGACACGCCGTGTAAAATTGAAAAGATTTTGCAATGCGGCTTCTTGTGTCTGCAAAAGAAGGCCTTTTGGAAGGCCTCTTTACTGCATCATTTTCCCGCTGGGATGTATTGATGAAAATATTCACCGTGTATCATTTCATAAAGCGTCATAGACCTTTCTTGTTGAATGCTGGCATGGAACTAAATTAACCCTTTAATGCATATTGTTGCCAATTGTCTACATTCCAGTTCCACTTAATTTTACACGAATATAAGCTTGATTCAAATTCTAATTCCGAAAAATCAAATGGAGTACGAAAAGTTTCAGCTAAAGAAATTCTAAATCAAATTAAAGCTAAAGGAAATATCCATCTATCTTCTATATAAATAAAAATCAATTGTCGTTCGTTGGTAATTGCATCAGTTGAGAACGGCTGGACCGATTTAGACAAATTTTTTTTTTAAATGTTGGTCATAGTCCAACTTAGGTTTTTACGGAACGAAAAATTGACCACGCCCACTTTTACGCCCACTTTTTTTTCGATTTATCTAAAATCTGAAAACGGCTACACCGATTTGGTTAATTTTTTGCTTAAATGTTCGTAGTTATCCAATTTATGTTTTTACTGAAGGAAAAATTGACCACGGCCACTTTTACACCCACTGTTTTCGATTTATCTAAAATCGGCTAATTTTTTTTAAATATTCGTATTAAAATTCGTAAGCAAAATTTACCACGACCACTTGTTTTCGATATATCTAAAATTGCAGAACGCCTGGACCGATTTGGCTATTTTTTTAATAATACGACCAATAATACGACCACTTATCAAATGTTTTAAATATGTGACCAAAGGTAGTGACATGGCATCTGGAAAATGGTTGATCGACCGCCATCTACAACATTGACCAGATTTTTTGATATGTGCCGGAAAGATAAATTTGCCCGAACCTGCTATACTCCGAAATGCTAATATCTTGGCATATACTTGGAATCAATCGTCAAAGAAATTTCAACGGCGGAAACAAGGAATTACAGTTCCAGGTTTCCCCCATTTATTTTCCAACGACGCATTAGGTCCATCCGAGAAACGATGAGTGCTTCTAAGTATTTGCGTTGGCCAAAAATCGTTTTTTATATAAAAACTCACAATATCTAAAATCGCTAATAACTTGGCCAATAAGCGTTTAATCAAGAAAAGCTGCTCGGTCTGTGATCACTCATATTTCTGAACAAAAATAGATTTTTTATATAAAAACTAAAAAAATATCTATATTTGGTAATAACTTCCTCAATAATCTTTTAATCAAGAAAAGGAGCTCGATCTGTGATCACTCATATTTCAGAACAAAAATGGATTTTTTATATAAAAACTCAAAATATCTAAATTCGCTAATAACCTGGCCAATTAGTGTTTAATCAAGAAAAGCAGCTCGATATGTGATCACTCATATTTCTGAACAAAAATCGATTATATAAAATTCAAAATATCTAATTTCGCTAATAACTTGGCAAATAAGCGTTTAATCAAGAAAAGCAGCTCGATCTGTGATCACTCATATTTCTGAACAAAAATCGATTATATAAAAACTCAAAATATCTAATTTCGCTAATAAGCGTTTAATAAAGAAAAGGAGCTCGATCTGTGATCACTCATATTTCAAAAAAGTACTTTTATTCTTTTTAAGTTATCTAAAAAATTTCTAAGAGGATGTATAATGAATTTATACTTTTTGAAAAGCTAAATTTACGTCAAATATTTTAAATGAAAAAAATTTATACTTTTTGATACCTAGGGGACCAGGTCCATTCACAAAATGCCTATTTTTTATGTAAAATTCAACTTTAGGGCAAAAATTCTCAAATCGCATACTCGATATCAAAATATAGTAACATATTTTAGATGGCCCAATAAGTTCTTAATCCTTTTGTAATGGGTTCCGATAACCTCGCCCCTGGTATGGATATTATAGACAAACAACGAAAAAATACCATTTTTAGATTTTTTCAATACTTTTTTGGGAATTGCGGGATTCCTGATTACAAATTTCAAAATTTGTTTTTATTTTTCCATTTTCAATAAAAATATCTATTTCATTAAAAAATATTCATAAATAAAAATTTTATTTCAATTTGAAAAATTTGTATCTATGCATAAACTCAATAAAAAAGAGTTTTTGTCATATTTTTCAAAAAAGTATTTCATGAATTTTTTAATTGTCAAAAGTTATATACATTTTTGAAAAGTAGACAAAATCCTTTATCCATTGATATATTACATGTCTACCTTATGTTTTTTACGTGTCAAATAAATTCGGGAAAACTTAACAACTCGCAAAAATTCATAAAAAAGAATGTTGCCTACATAACAACATTTTTATGAATGCAAATAACAGGTAAATTCTCAGCGAGTTGTTAAGTTTTCCCTAATTTATTTGACACGTAAATGACATAAGGTAGACATGTTATATATCAATGGATAGAGGATTTTGTCTACTTTCATTTCATTCAAATCGGAGTAAGGGTTTAGAAGTTACAGATTTATTTCCCTCTTTTTTTATTCTCATACCACTGTGCAACGTATATCGGGTCAGCTACTAATAAATAAAAATCAACTAAATATTTGATACTTTATAGAAAAATAAAAGTAAAAATCATGCATTTAAGGGTTAAATTGTTTTTGTTTTGTGTTTAGTTTGAGTTTTTGCTGAGAACATTCGTATTGCGTGTGTATTAGTGAGAATAACACAATGCCCTGAAAAAATTAAATTCTCATATTAAAAGGAGAAAATTAAGTAAATATAATCCTTTTAATTTCATTATTACAAAAAACACAAAATAAAGCACTTCAATAAATTTTTAGTTACTTTACAATGGATAAAGCTTATAAATTCTGTTTGGAAGAAAAACATCCTAGAAGATATAGAAACCGATTAATTCCTAAAAAAATACGAAGTTTCTATCGGACTTATCAATAACATAAAAAAACAAATTAATTTATCAGTCCCACGATATTGTGGTGGTCGTCCACCGAAGCTATCTTCTGCTGATGCTCAAATTGCAAGGCGCTTAATCGTTTCAGGAGCCAAGGCGAATTCTTACAAGGTGTACTTTAGCCCAGCTGATCATCAGCTGTTTTATCCAAACTGTCAAAATTTATGTTTGTGGTGGTGCGCGCCATATATATGTGTGTGTTTGTATTTGTGTGTTTTTAATACGTCCACTATTTTCTGTTGTTTTATATTCAATTTATTCTGTTTCTCCACGCCTTTGAACTCATCATCGAATATTTTAACATCCTCCACATGAAATGGCAATAAAAATATATATTACACTAGTTTTTTTGTTAAATTCCACTTCAATATTGAATTCGTCTTACTTGTGTTTTTTGACAGATTGGGTAAAAAGTAAAAACAAAATGTATGTTGTATTTGTTGTAGGGACGAGTACACCTTATATGAATTCGACTTGTCAGGAGTCACAAATACTGCAGTTTCCACTGCAATTAGATTAATTAAGTGCTTAGAGAGGCCCATGGAGTCAACGTCAGTGACAACATATTTCGAAGATGTCTTAAAAATAATGGACTTAAAGCAAGAGCTATTATAAAAAAATTTTTAAGTCAAAGCATCGTAAGACTCGATTAAAGTTCGCTAAATCGTACGAAAACTTCTCCTTTGAAATATTCAATGCAGCAGAATGATCCTAAGAACACGAAACATTGGACTTAAAGCAAGAGCGATATAAAAAAACATTTTTAAGTCAAAGCTTCGTAAGACTCGATTAAAGTTCGCTAAATCGTACGAAAACTGCTCCTTTGAAATATTCAAGAATGATCCTAAGAACACGGAACATACAGTGGTTGACAAAACAATATAAACTTTTCCAAATATTAAAAATTTTTTTTTTAGTATTTTTTATGAAAAACTATTTTGGAGATTCCAACACGACAACGACCCGATACAAACCTCTAGGGTTGTAACCGAGTGGTTACAATCCAACGAGGTACGTGTTTTGAGGTGGCCTGGCCAATCGCAAAATCTCAATCCCATAGAAAATCTATGGGAAATTGTAGATCGTAAAATAGGCACCCAAAATTACACCAGGAAGGAAGATTTATCGGAGGCGGTTATAAGGGAATGGAAAAATATTTCAAAGGAGACCATTGACTCTTTAATTGGTTCACTGCATCGTCGATGTGCAGCAGTTATAAAAAATAAGGGATACCCAACAAAATATTGAGTTATTGCAAAGTTTAGACCATATTTGTTAAAATAATACCTAAGTTTCCATTGTTTTGTCAATGCCGTAATAAAGAAACCTTATAATTTTGTTTTCTCATTTTTAGAATTTAATTAATTATGTCCTTTGTTTGTTATTAAATTAAGTTAATAAAAGTATACAAATAAAATACTACAAAAATGTTAAAATTTTTTAAGAAATTATTTCAGATTTTAGGCCACTAATGAAATATTTGGAAAAGTTTCCATTGTTTTGTCAAGCACTGTATATAATAATCCAATTTCTAAATTTTGTTTTTATGTATTGTTTAAGTTAGTAAATTAATAATCTTTTAAAATGAATTAACATTTTTCTTATGCATAGTGAATAATAAAATTCTTCTGTAATACAAAAATTTCGTGACTTTTGTGAACGCTTTTGTCTTCTACTGTATACAATATCCTTATCGAGTACTACAAAAACTTAAGTTTTGCAACAACAAAACACATGTAAGTCATGGAATCTCATGCATTAAACCATTAAACAATTGTTAACCAATCTCACACAACAATACATTTGCTTCGTATTTTAGTGTAACGATGTGCGACACTGAACCAAATTTCTTATGCAATATCCGTTAATGTTTTTATTTAAAAGAAAAACATATTTTTAAATTTTAGTTTCAAGATAAATTCTGTTGTGTCATATACACTCCTTCACTAAAGAATAGTATAGCTCCTTAAGCTTTAATTTATAAAAAAAAGGCTGATTATGTTCTTTTGTGGAATAACAAACTTTTATTAGCCTTTTCTTTGGCGGTTCAAATATAACTGATTATGTTAACAAAAAAATTAAATTATTATTTTCATGTTATCATTGTTTCATTAGCCAAGTAGAACTACAAAAATACAAAATTAGTACTCTCCTTGAGTGACTTAAGATTGTAAGAGATAATTATGACTTAAGATTATAAGAGATTATTTAGAAAACAAAAACAAAATGAATTAATATATAAAAAGGTTGAACAGGGTTCAACATTCTCCCGGGCAAGCATGAGATTTGCAGAGGCAGCCATTCCACTTTCCAGATATCACCCATCCGAATACACTATTCTGAGCTCGTGGTAATTCAGGGTGTGGTTTAAGGGTCTTCCTTTTTAATATAAACTTAAACAGAATCCCATAAATTTTGCGACATATAGAGAATTCCGGATATGCCTTTAGATATATTTCTTAAAATGTTCCTTTACCAGCGGGTCGCAAACTGCCTCTGGTAAAGCTACCTTTACTGTTTCTCTTATTAATAACTGGATACTTATGGGTTTCATCTCATCTAACTTGCTATGTAAGGGAATAAAATCAAAAGTGCCCTCTTGGCTATTTGATGACAGGAAATGCAGAAATTTGTTAGCCACATCTCGTAACAAAACCGATTCCTCGGAATGCTGGTCCAATAAAAATGTCATGGACATTCACTGGTCTTCATATATAACTAAGTAATTAATTAGAGGAAGGATGTTTGACCCAATGTTGGGCGATAAAGCCAACTCTACAGCCAAGGGGGCTTCCATTTCAGTATCCAAACTGGATGATGACGAGTTTGCATCACTAAAGTGTTGGTGAATCATGGTATTATGTTTGTTACCACATATATTACAGCGAGTTGGAGACTCACACCAAAAACGACTGTGCGTGGTAGCCAAACAATTAAGGCAGTAGCCCATTTTCTTAACAAAGGCTCGTCTTTTTTTCGAGGATCAAACTTTGAAACGAACGGCAGTATTTTAGTGGATGGTTGCGTAAATATAGATGACAGCGAGGTTTGTTTAGCATTCTGCGGCTAAAAAGAAAAGAATAAATATTTATATACTATGTAATTAGCATTTTTGTTAAGCAATAAGTTTCTCTTTTATGATAGTAATATATCTGATGGATTAAAATTAGGAGTTTTAACAAGATTTTGGAGCGATATCTGATGGCGGCAAAATGCATAATTTAACAATCGATCGCGTAATAATGCCATTTTGTGTTTTAATTTCAGCAACTCGAGCTTGACCATCTTTTCCATGTATGACTTTAATCACGCGTCCCAGACGCCATTCGGTAGGTGGTAGTTAATCGTCTTTGATAATAACAAAATCGTTTTCTTTTATGTTATTTCTTTCCCTTTTCCATTTGTATCTGCGCTGGAGTTCTGTTATGTATTCGTTCTTCCAACGTCGTGCAAATATGTGTTGTATGACCTTTAAGCGTTCCCAGCGTTTTATAAAACTTAATTGTTGAAGTTTAGGTTCTTCTAAGTTCTCTGGGAGAGCGATTAAGGGAGCTCCTCTCAGCAAATGACCAGGAGTCAACGGTAGGAGTTCATTAGGATTTTCCGCAAGAGGCGACAAAGGCCTTGAATTCAGAACGGGTTCTATTCGAATGATGAGTGTGTTAAATTCTTCAAAAGTAAAGTTCAGGTTATTGGTGACCTTTTTAAGGTGAGATTTCATGCTTTTTACTGCCGCTTCCCAAAGATGGACTGCCAAAGATGGAGGAATAAATGACCATGCGAAGCCATGAGTGCTATACTTTTCTATTAGGGATTTTTTGAGGAAGGCGTTATGATTTTTAAGAAGTTTTAAACTTGCACCCAGAAAATTTCGACCATTGTCTGAAAACATAGTCTTAGGGAGACCTCTTCGTCCGGTAAATCGATCAAAGCATGCTAAAAAAACATTCTGCAGACAGATCAGTATATACTTCTAGGTGTACTGCCTTTGTGGAGAAGCATACAAATACTGCCACATAGCCTTTTATTACCTTTGCATTTCGTAAGTTTGAGGACTTTAACGGAAATGGTCCAGCGAAATCGACACCGGTATAAGTGAACGGAAGAGAGAATGTTACTCGTTCTGGAGGAAGCGCAGACATTATTTGGTTCTGGAATTTGTGTTTAGTACAAGGTTTGAAAGCTCGAATACATTTTCTGATGAGACTTTTTAAGCGTGGTATATAAAAGCATTGCCTTAGAGATCGAAGCATAATATGGTGCTCGCCATGAAGTAGAATTTCATGAGTATAATTCACAAGAAGAATTGCTAATCGAAATTGTTCATGTATTATTGTAGGATGACGTTCCTCGTATCTCAAACTGGAGTAATTCAGCCTACCTCCTACACGAAGTACATTATCCTTGTCGAGGAAAGGGGTTAATGTCAAAAGTCTGCTTTTACGGCTCAGAGGAACTTTATGTTGTAGACATTCAATTTCTTTCGGAAAATAGATCTGCTGCGAATATAATAAATGATTCATGTACAAATGAACGTTTGCAAACTCGTTTAAAAAACGAAATATATATCGTTGATAATATTGATGATTTTCGCAATTCAATATGCAACAAATGTTTTTAAAGTATTAGGCGATTTTTGAAGCCAGCCGATGACAATAGACGAATCTGTCCACAAAAATAGTTCATGGGGGAACTTAGCGTTTGTTCTAAAGTGTTTAACCAATCTTGCAAGTAATAAAGCTCCACATAATTCAAGCTTAGGAATAGTTATCTTTTTGATAGGTGCTACTTTGGTTTTTGCTGCTAGCAAATTGCAGAAGATTTCTCCCGTTGGAGACGTAGTTCTCATGTTAATAGTAAAGCAATAGGCCATTTCTGATGAATCACAAAATCCATATATTTGAATCTGGTACTTCGGTGCAAATTTTATCTACCTCGGAATCCTTAAGTTTGAAATCTGAGGTAAGTTTTTAATGAATATATTCCATTTATCTGATAGATTTGATGGAATAGCTTCATCCCAATCAGATTTACATTGCCACAGCTGTTGCATTAAAATTTTAGCTATTACAATTATTGGACTTACCCATCCTAGTGGATCAAATAATTTAGTATAAGATGGTAATATTTCCATCTGCTCTACGTTATAGTACAATGAGTGCGATAGCGCATTCCAGGAAATCCCCAAGGTTTTAATATTGCTAGACTTATGAACTTTCAAAAAATCTTCATCCAGAAGATCCTCCGGGGTAAGTTTTCAAGTAGAATACTATGATTTGCAGTTAATTTTTTCAAGGGAAAACCAGCTGAATTTAATGACTCTTTCATTTGGTTTTGTTTTAGTTTTGCTTCTTCTATCGTATGTCCTCCTGACATAATATCGTCGACGTAGACTTCTTTCAAACTAGTTGACGCTTTAGGAAATATATTTTTTCAATCATCGCTTAGTTGCAATATAGTCCGAATTGCTAAAAATGGAGCACAATTCATTCCAAACGTAACAGTTTTTAATTGATACGACTTAACAAGTTTATCATCTTTGCTGCAATATAAAATTCGTTGGTATTTACGATCTTCTTCATGCACCAATATCTGGCGGTACATTTTTTGAATGTCCCCTGTGAATACATATTTGTAATTTCGCCAACCTAGTACAATTTGCATTAAATCGGTTTGTAGAGTAGGACCCTGATGAAGTACGTCATTCAAGGAGAATCCACTTTTAGTCTTTTTTGATGCATTAAATACCACAAAATAAAGAGAATTTCGTTGTGAACTATCGGTTCCATATGATTTAGTTCAATATATTCTTGAAGAACTGTCGAGAGATTTTTCCAATCTGTGGTATTGGGCTAGAGCGATGTTCCTTGAAGGACCCAAAAAAATATCATTCGGAAATTCTTCTTTGAAGGGAAGACGTACTACATAACGACCATCTGATTGTTGCATCGTTGACTTTTGGTAAAAGTCCTCGCAGTATTTATCAGCTTCTGATATTGAAATATCTCTATCAACTTCTTCAATATCCCAAAACTTTTTTATTTGTTCATATAGAATAAAGTTTTCCGATGTTGATACGGTTGTTTTAAATGTATTTTTGGTTTACGGACACAGGACCTGAGATGTACCACCCAAAATGAGACTCTCTGGCCTCAAAATTGTTTAACAAATTTGACATTATACCTTTTAGGCTGATAAAGGGTAAAAAGTCACTTCCAATAATCATGTCTATTGTTTAATAATAGGGGATCTGCAAGATTTAAGGCTTGAGGCTCATCAAAATTTCGAATTTTAAAACTTTGTGATGGTAAAAGTTTAGATAATTTTGGAACCACTATCGCTTTCATTGTTATTGTAAAATCTGATAATCTTGATTTCAACGTAATGCTACATTTTCCTTTTGAGCTTCCAACTACAGTTCCCCCAAGACCTGCTGTTTGAAGATTGTGTGTTTCTAACGGCAATGATAGAATTTGTTGAACACGCGATGTAATAAAAGTTTTCTCTGATCCAACGTCAAGGAGAGCTCTGATGGTAAATAATTCTCCCTCGTGTTTAATGTGTATAAGAGCGGTAGACAAAACTGTAGCAGCTTCATGCTGTATAAAAAGAGCTTGAACATCCTCTTGATGGATTATTAACTTCGTTATTTAAATTTTGGTTTTCATTGTTTTGGTCCGTTTGACCATTTTGAATTATGGCATTTGAATTTGAATTTTTTTCGATGTAACATTGTATGGTGTTTTTTATACCCTACACCACCATAGTGGGGAGGGTATTATGCGTTTGTGTAGATGTGTGTAACGCCCAAAAATATTAGTCTAACATCCACCTTAAAGTATACTGATCGACTTAGAATCACTTTCTGAGTCGATTAAACGATGTCCGTCCGTCTGGCTGGCTGGTTAGCTGGCTGTCCATGTAAACCTTGTGCGCAGATTACAGGTCGCAATTTTGAAGATATTTCTATAAAATTTAGTACATATAATTTTTTCGGCCCAAGGACGAAGCCTCGGTCCATTATTTTACCTAGCCCCCATACAAATGTCCTCCCGAAATTGGAATTTATCGGTCATAAATTCGCTCCAAATAAGTTCTATATACACAAAATTCATGTCACCAAATTTTGTTACGATCGGTCCATAAGTAGTCATAGCTCCCATATAGACCCGCTTCCGAAAATCACTTTAACGTGCATAAATCGCTTAAAAATGTTGGTATACTCACAAAATTCAACATAGTAAACTTTCATATAGACATAAATCACACGATCCAATTTCATGGTGATCGGTCCATAATTGGTCATAGCCCCCATATAAGGCCCACTTCCGAAAATCACTCAAAAATATAAATTATTGAAATTTTAAAAGAAAAATGTTTTTGCTCTCTTACTTAGTGTAGGGTCGGGCTTGACCGACCATACTTTCTTACTTGTTATGGCATATGTTACATGTATTTGTACTACAGCATTTAGGTTTATGTGTATTTGATAAACAATTTAAACAAAATTTATTTTCAAAGACATATTTAATTCTATCATTTGGGGATAATGATTTGAAATATTTGCACCACGATTATCTTTACCAGAAGATTTTTTCAAGTCTGTCATTGTTTATAAAATTTCAATTCTTGAAGAAAGAAAATCACTTAATTGACTTCCATTTTATGTCAAAGGATTTAACAAACTTTTCGATTTTACATAATTCCGTTTTATCCACTTTATTATTATGCGTACTTTCGATAAATTTCAATATGAGGTTGACTTTATCTTGAAATTGATCAGTTTTATGTTGAAGTAAAATGGAGGACAAAGTTTTTTTTAATGTGATCGTCATCTTTAGCTAATTATAACTAATGTCAATTGTGGATTGAGTATGATTATATATTAATTATTCTTCATGAGTTTCATATAATAGGTTACCTGTAGTCAACGTTTATATAGGTGAAGGTATATTTGGAAATTTACCTGTTCTATTACCTGTAGTAAAAAAATAGTATCATGTATGAAATATGTTTTAGGGATATCCCAGGTATTTCATATTATACCTGGGATTCATTGTTAAAAAAGAGTTGCAATCGCTTAATGTTTGTACTTATGTATTATATAAGTACCTAACATTGAATTTGTTATGGAAGAAAATAACTTGGTGATGAAATTTCACTAGACATGTTAATCATTCGTTCATTACTGTGACACGTGGACAAAATAAGGTAGACATATTATACATCAATATTTTGGAAATTGCATCTTCTTTTCAAAAATGTTTAAATATATTGAAAATTAAAAACTTCATAGAAGAGTTTTTGCAAAAAAAAAAGATAAATTTTTTTTTTTATTTTTTGTTGAAAATTTAAATTTTTAAACTGCTATAATTTTTGGTTTATGAATATTTTTTAATTAAATTTTACAATTATATAGACATTTTTTGTCGGAATGCAAAAGTGAAAATTTGGATTTAGATTTGTTATTGAGAATCCCACAATTCCCAAAAAACTTTTCAAAAATCCCAAAATTGGGATTTTTTTGATTTTTGGATCTATTGAAGGTACCAAGCTCGGGGCTATGAAATCCCTTTGCATGATATTGAAGAACAGATTGGGACATACAAAACTGGTCTTAATTTTTTGAAAGCAGCTATGCGATTTTAGAATATGTTGTCTAAAGTTGAAATTTACATAAAAAATAGGTCTACTTCGGAAGGCTCTGGACCACGCAATAATACGAATTTTGATATTATTTTGCTTTTATAATATTTCCCGAAATGTTATCTTTCAGAAAAATATAAACACATTATTTATTTTTTTCTCATTTTCTGTATAATTTAAAATTAATGTAGGTACTTTTTTCGAAAAAAAAAAATGGCGAAAAAACGACTTTTTTATTTTTTTTAAGTTTGAATGCACATAACATTTGACTCAGTAGATATTTTTTAACAATTCTTTCTTAAGATTATTAATAAATTTGTTGTTAATGTTAAGACAAAAAAAGATACTTCAAGAAAATCGGGAAAGAATTGGATCCGTTATTAGCAAAATGGCAGACCAAGGTAGGCAAAAAAAAATAAAATTTTACTTTTCAAATGCGAATAACTCGTAAACTATAAGAGATAATATATGGCAAAGCAATGTTTTTTGTAGATCTCGTCTAGTACATTCCATATATATAAAAATCTTTCGGATCGCAAACAAAAATTTGGCATCATTTTTAATTTTTGATATACCCGAGGTGCCCCACTGGGGCATTGTGGCTCGGCCCCCCTTGGTTGTTTAAGCCGAAATTCAAAACTTAAACTTATCGACACCTCCTCTATAGCCATGGGAAATTTTATTAAAATCGGGCTATTCGTTTAGAAGTTACAGATTTATTTTCACTTTTTTTTCAGATCCCCCACTGTGCAGCGCTTCGAAATAGCCTGGTCAGCGCTGAAGAGGACAAACGACACCGAGAGACTACACCGAGGAAACAACACTCCAACCCAGCGGAAACAACATGAAGTATAAATACCTGTAAGTAGAATGCTTGCAAAAAAATAAATACTTTTATGTAAATCTTTGTAAGGGCAGTAAATCAGGTGCCTGCGTTTATAGAAGTTGATAGGAGAGAGAATATAAGATATTTAGGGGAAGCTAATTGGTGGGAAAGCAAAGCAATGGCTGTAACACCGGAACAATTGAGGGCAATGATGGAAGTTACTATAAACAACGCCCTATATTCTCAGAAACTAGTTTTCGAAAAAAAGATTGAAGATCTTCATAAAAAATTCAATGAGTGTGTTGTTCAGACCCCCGACGTTGAAACTTACAGGGACATAGAAATAATATCAGGGCGACAGTGTGACGAACCGCTTGACATAGTAAAGTCTCTGCCTGACTTCGAGGGTAAACAAGAAACGTACGTTTCATGGCGCCAAGCGGCGCAAACCGCCTACAAAGCTTTTGAAAATTTGAAGGCAGTTCTAAACATTATCAGGCCACAGCCATAATTAGGAACAAGATAAAAGGACCGGCCGATATGGTATTGTCCTCCTTTAACACAGTTCTAAACTTCAATGCAATCATTTCTCGGCTTGACTTTACGTATTCGGACAAACGGCCGATTTATTTGATTGAGCAGGAGCTTTCGATTCTCCGGCAAGGGAACATGACCCTTTTGCAGTTTTATGATGAAGTTAAAAAAAAATTGACTTTACTGACAAATAAAACTATCATGACATATGATAAGGCCACTGCAGCAATTATTAACGAAAAATACAGAATGGACGCGCTTCGCGTGTTCATATCCGGAACAAAAAAGGGGTTAAGTGACGTGCTTTTCTCGGCTAGTCCGAACGATCTACCTTCAGCCCTGGCGTTGGCACAGGAAGTCGAATATAATAGGGAAAGGTATTCGCAACCAACTTTGCTAAGAGCCTTGAGAACAAAGAGAAGGGCAGGTTTGAATCAAGGCAGCAAGATGGAAACCCTACTGCGGGAACCCGCTTAATTAAGAACCCTCATTTTTACAGACGTCAAGGTCCGGGTAATGGGGCCCATCGAAATGAAGAATTGGTTCCGTATGTTGACACCGACCAATCGATGCGTACCATACCGTCGGCGAGACCAGCTACTAACGGACGTCCTCAGAGCCGGTATTTTGAAAATCAAACACAGGATGGTTATTATAATAATCAAGCCTCGGGGCAGGCAATAAAGCGTCAAAACAATGGCTCCGCTAGATTTACCGGACCCAAGCAACAAAGGATCAACCATATTTCCCAAGAAATTGCTTTGGCAGAACAAGAACAAGACGAGTATGAACACCAGGCAGAATTAGTAGCATCGGAAATCAATGCTGAGGAGGTATTTGATGAAATAAATTTTTTAGTCAAAACTTCATAGAAAGGACAATTGCAGGGACAAACATTAGATTATTAATAGATACGGGAGCTTCGAAAAATTACATAAAACCCCTTAGCGAACTTAGAAACATAGTTTCAGTAGAAAATCCTTTTTTAGTAAAATCTATTCATGGCTTCAACACCATTGATAAAAAGTGTAACCTTTACCTATTCAACACGAATAGTACGTTTTTTATATTGCCGTCATTGTCAACATTTGATGGCATACTACGCCTTGATCTGCTAACGCAGTTAAGTGCAAAACTAGATTTCAAAAACAGTGAACTCCAAACTAAAAACGGTTCAGAGAAAATAAAATTTTTAACGTGTGCAAATGTGAATTTCACACAGGTAGAGGACATAGTAGTACCCCACACAGTCCTTACGAAATTTCGAAATATGATGAAGAGTTTATTAGGAGTTTTTGCAAACCTTAATGAATCCCTACCTTTCAACACTAACATAATCGCCACTATCCGAACCGAGACTAACGACCCGGTTTATTCAAGACTCTACCCTTACCCAATGGGTGTGGCTGACTTTGTTAATTCGGAGATACGTAATTTGCTGGAAAATGACATAATCAGACCTTCTAGGTCCCCTTATAACAATCCTATCTGGGTCGTCGATAAGAAGGGCAAGGACGATCGCGGAAACGCTCTGAAACGGCTCGTCATTGATTTTAGGAAACTAAATAAAAAAACTATTGATGATAAATACCCCATCCCCGATGTGGCATCGATTTTGTCAAACTTGGGTAAAGCGAAGTATGCTTTGTCAAACTTGGGTAACGCTTGATCTAAAATCAGGTTTTCATTAAATAACGCTTGCAGAAAGGGATAGGGAGAAAACGGCTTTCTCGATCGGAAATGGAAAATATGAATTCTGTAGGCTCCCTTTCGGCTTGAAAAATGCTCCTAGCATTTTTCAGCGTTCCATTGATGATGTATTGAGGGAGCAGATAGGAAAATCATGCTATGTTTACATTGACGACGTAATTATTTTCTCGGACTGCGAAGATGATCATATTAATCACATAGCATGGGTATTGGGTAAACTGTATGATGCAAATATGAGAGTCTCTCGTGAGAAGTCGCACTTTTTTAAAGAAAGTGTCGAATATCTCGGCTGTGTGGTGTCCAGTGGTGGCTTTACAACAAGCCCCGATAAGGTGAATGCAATTCGCAATTATGAACAGCCAAAAACACTGTTCAATGTTAGATCTTTTTTGGGACTCGCAAGCTATTATAGATGCTTCATTAGAGATTTTGCTTCGATAGCAAAACCGCTTACCGATATTCTGAAGGGTGAAAACGGCAAGGTAAGCGCCCACCAGTCAAAAAAGATGACGGTCAACTTCAATGAAAGCCAATGAAAGTGGGCCTTACAAAAGCTTAGAAATTACCTCTATGGTGTAAAAAATTTGAATATTTATACGGACCACCAGCCATTCACGTTTTCGGTTTCGGATAGAAATCCGAATGCTAAGATAAAGCGTTGGAATGCTTTTGTGGATGAGCATAATGCAAACATTTTTCACAAGCCTGGCAAGGAAAATTATGTTGCCGACGCTTTTTCCCGTCAAAATAATCATGCTTTGGAGGAAAGTGCTCCCTCTGATGTTGCTATAGTACACAGCGAGAGGTCGTTTACCTACACGATCGAAGCAACAGATAAACCAATCAATTGCTTTTGAAATCAGATAGTCTTGGAAGAATCGCGCTTTGCTCGGAAGCGAAATTTCATACTTTTCACTCGTCACCTGATTGAATTTACTGATAGGAACATGCTCATCGACGAAGTAAAACTGGCGGTTAATCCAGGAGTGGTGAATGCAATTTACTGTGATTTACCAGTACTAGCTAGTATTCAGAATGAGTTAGTCAGGTGCTTTCCAGCAACCAAATTTTGGCACTGCAGAAAAATGGTATTGGATATTTTGATAAAAATGAACAGATCGAGATAGTTAATGCCGAACATAATCGTGCTCACAGAGCAGCGCAGGAAAATGTAAAACAAATTCTTGATGACTATTATTTTCCAAAAATGGCTAAGTTGGCAGACGAAATCGTGACAAACTGTAAGACCTGTAACAAAGCCAAATACGATAGACATCCACGCAAACAAGAGATGGGAGCGACCCCAATACCATCTTACACAGGGGAAATGCTTCATATCGGTATTTTCTCTACGGACAAAAAGTATTTCCTCACATGCGTTGATAAATTTTCGAAATTTGCTGTGGTCCAACCAATACCATCCCGCACAATCATAGATCTAAAAACTCCAATTATACAACAAATGAACCTTTACCCTGACACAAAGAACATCTATTGTGACAACGAACCGGCATTAAAATCAGAGACTATCACGTCAATGTTGGAAAATCAATTCGGAGTCGTGGTCGCAAACGCGCCTCCGCTCCATAGCTCTTCAAATGGTCAGGTCGACCGCTTCCATAGCACCCTCTCAGAGATTGCGAGGTGCCTCAAGCTTGAGAAGAAAATCGAGAATACAACCGAATTTATAATGTTGGCTACTGCAAAATATAATAGAACTATTCATTCAGTGACAAACAGAAGACCTGTAGATGTTGTCCACAGTACACCGGTAGAAATAAGGGAGGAAATAAAAGAAAAAATCATGAAAGCTCAACGAACCAAACTTGATAGGGAGAACCCCTCCAGGCGGAATAGGACCTTTGAAGTTGGGAAATGTGTGCTTGTGAAGAATAATAAGAGATTAGGGAACAAATTAACACCTTTGTATACGGAAGAGAAGGTGGAGGCAGACTTGGGAACTACAGTTCTTATTAAAGGGAGGGTGGTCTATAAGGACAACCTAAGATAGGAAAAATCAACTTCTTAACCTTTTAGCATCGCTCCATCCTAACTTTTTTGTTTTGTTTTTTTTCTATAGGATTTTACTCATAGTACTTCAACTCCGGATGGTGGTTGCAAAATTAATGGACTACTCTAACTCGAATTACACTCCCATTATGGACGGGGACGTAGTTATATGGAAAAATTTTGACTACTTACGACATACTACAAATTTGACAATGTACTCTGAAATAGCCGATGAGACGAGGCACAGTGGTTTAGAAACTTTTTTTTTTGGAAATAATTCGGTATCTCGGGAACTATTGGAGATATTATTACAAAATTTCACATGGTTAGAGCTGAGGTGTTTTTGTCAAGCTTCCTAGGGGTAATACGGGCCAGTTTGTGCCCCCTCAAAGTTGGTCACCTCGGGTCTCAAAATTTTAAAAAAAATCCCCAAAAATTCATTTAATATAAATAGTCCTTGAGAAGATCTACAAAAAATACGCTTACATGTGTAGGTTATCTCCTTCAGCTGAAGAAATATTTAGGTTTATTTATTTTTTTTTAATTTTGATCGATTTTTTTTTTGTTTTTTAGATATGGCGGCCCTACGGAGGGTCGAATTTTTTTTTCAAAATATCAGCTATATTGGCAATAAAATTCTAAATAAAAACAACTTGGTAACAGTTATCTCGTCCGTGTAAAAAGTTACACGCATCCAAAGTTGGAACATCTAAAATGGGCCTAATTTTTTACGATTTTTCCTAAAAAAAGTCCCTATATTTTTTCTTTTGTAGAAACAAATTTTCTTTGGGACTATATACAATTTTTATATGTTCCGGAAAGAAAACTTAATGCAAAAGCATGTAAAGTAAAATTGGGCTCACTTAAGCGGACACAGTATCCAGTATCCAGTAACCTATCCAAACTTGGACAATTTAAAAAAAAATATTTAGGTTTCAGTAAAAAATTCTAAAAAGGCAAAGCACCGATCCTCGAAAAAGTTCCGTATTTGTATAACCCTATATGTTGTTTAAATACTTAGAAAGTTGTTTTACTATCACACGGTAAATAGCGTCACAGTAGTTTTTGGAACACATTTCCCCCGTTTTAGGAATTTCGGTATTTGAAAATAAAAAATGACAAAAATTATAATGTCATTAATTTAAGGACATTTGGATCTAAATTAGTTCCCAATTTTGTTATGATATCTTTAACCGTTAAAATTTTACATTAAATCAAATTTTATATTTTTCTTCATGCAAAATCACCATATTATAATTTTTTTAGTTTTTAAGGTAAATGACGTTCAAAAAAATAATTAAATTCTTTAATTTTATTAAAATATGAATCTACAAGTCCTAAGGTTTTTACCAATATCAAATACTTATATAAAAAGCATATATCTACTACTCAGAAGCTCCACAAACCTTGCCGCCTTTGAAAAATTTGAACGTTTTTTTCATATATTGCATGCAAAATGTGTATACTTACTAGAGTGCTCCAAAAAAATAAAATTCCGAATTTTGACCGTCCCCCCCTCTAGAATTGTTCTATGTATTGTAGAAACACATTGTGTAAAATATTAGGATGATAGGATAACGTTAACTGGTGGCGCAACGACGCTGAAGTTTTGAGGTGCATTTACAAGGGGAAAATATGCAATTTTTTCAGTTTTTGTAAAAATTTTGTCATTAAATAATGACTTTTACAATTTAATTTAAAAGAATCGAAATGTGTACGTAATTGTCGTTATAATAAGATATAAAAGACAAAAATTGGTGAAAAAATGTTAAAGTTATTAAAAAATCGCCAGGCCATTAACGTGTCTAAGGCCACTAGAACAAGAAATTTATGAACAAAATTAACATATTTTGAGAAATTTTAAAATAAAAGCTTATTTTTACTTAAAATATATCCATATTTAATTGTATATGAGTTTTTGTCCTCGTAGGATACCGTTAACCTATTCGCAGGTATGACCAAAAAATAAAATTTTTTTAACGGCAGTTTCAAAACTCCAATTTCAAATTTTTAAAAATTTTGTTAAACAAATTTCAGAATTTTTTGATCATCACATGGGGATTTATTGACAACATAATAGGGAATAAAAATGTGAAAAAAGTATGTCAATACCTCCTATAGTTTTTCCGTACCTGCGATATAAATTTTGCGATTTTCGAGAAAAACTAATTTTTTGGCCATATTTTGGGGAATGACCAGAATTTCCTTACTGTAATGATTTTTAAGTAAAAGCTATTCAGAATAATATAGTCCAGGTAATTTTAAATATAGTCTGAAAGTTTTACTAAAATCGGAAAACTTTAACCCTTAAATCGTGAAGGTCAAAGGTCAATTTTTTCAATATTTGTAATTTCTCATGGAAAGATAGCGAAATATTATATAATTTTGGGCCGATTTTGATGAAACTTAAGAAAAATATAAAATGAAGTCTAGTATTCACAATAACAGTACAAAAATGGAAATTAACCCTTAATAGCACTTGGGGTCCAAATGCCCTCAACTTTTAAAATCACGAAAAACACATTCATTTTGACCCCAAGTACTCTTAAGGGTTAATTTCCATTTTTGTACTGTTATTGTGAATACTAGACTTCATTTTATATTTTTCTTAAGTTTTATCAAAATCGGCCCAAAAATATATAATATTTCGCTATCTTTCCATGAGAAATTACAAATATTGAAAAAATTGAATTTTGACCTTCACGATTTAAGGCTTAAAGTTTTCCGATTTTAGTAAAACTTTCAGACTATATTTAAAATTACCTGGACTATATTATTCTGAATAGCTTTTACTTAAAAATCATTACAGTAAGGAAATTCTGGTCATTCCCCAAAATATGGCCAAAAAATTAGTTTTTCTCGAAAATCGCAAAATTTATATCGCAGGTACGGAAAAACTATAGGAGGTATTGACATACTTTTTTCGCATTTTTATTCACTATTATGTTGTCAATAAATCCCCATGTGATGATCAAAAAATTCTGAAATTTGTTTAACAAAATTTGAAATTGGAGTTTTGAAACTGCCGTTAAAAAAATTTTATTTTTTGGTGATACCTGCGAATAGGTTAACGGTATCCTACGAGGACAAAAACTCATATACAAGTAAATATGGATATATTTTAAGTAAAAATAAGCTTTTATTTTAATATTTCTCAAAATATGTTAATTTTGTTCATAAATTTCTTGTTCTAGTGGCCTGAGACACGTTAATGGCCTGGCGATTTTTTAATAACTTTAACATTTTTTCACCAATTTTTGTCTTTTATATCTTATTATAACGACAATTACGTACACATTTCGATTCTTTTAAATTAAATTGTAAAAGTCATTATTTAATGGCAAAATTTTTACAAAAACTGAAAAAATTGCATATTTTCCCCTTGTAAATGCACCTCAAAACTTCAGCGTCGTTGCGCCACCAGTTAACGTTATCCTATCATCCTAATATTTTACACAACGTGTTTCTACAATACATAGCACAATTCTAGAGGGAGGGACGGCCTGTACCTAGAAGGTTTTTTTCGTCCATACAATCTTGGAGCACTCTAATACTTACATATTAAATGTAACTAATGAATTCAAACGTATACTGACCTTAAAGAAAAGTTGGTATAATGCATTTTTCGCAGTAAAAACAAATAATATTTATTTTCGTGTAGGTTAATCTTCATTTAGATATATATTATTTGAACATTTTTATCCTTATATTTAGACCATATTATAGTATTTGGGCCAGTGTGTATTCTATGTAAATTGTTTTTGCAGAGTTATAAAATTTATTGAAAACGATTTTTTTTTTTTTTTAATGTTTTACAGTGAGTAGTAACCTACAAATTTACAGTGAGTAGTTACCTACAATAAATTAGTTTATTAGGTAGAATAAAGGTTGCATTTATTACATAAACTACAGGTGTGAGGTGTCATAGTTGGCACTTTTAGGTGATAGGTAGGCTACACATTATGCCCCTACAATTCCCTATTTAGTTATATGGATTTTCTGTTTTACCTGTAGATTTAACATATGAATGAATTATAAATATAGAAGAAAATATTATTATTTATTCTACCTATGTGAATATTTTTTAATATATAAATTAATATTTTTTAAAATATTCATCATTATTTTTTAACCGTCATGGCTTTAACATTGCAACATAAAGTACTTTGCTGAGTTTTGTGGGAGACTCCGAAAACCTTGAGAGCCGAAAAAATACAAACGATAATTCAATATGTTGAAATTGAAAACCAATCGAAAATTATTAATACCGAAGTAGATAAAGTAAATAATTTCATCAAGCTATTTGAGTTGAAGATGAAGTCTGTTAACTACAATATACGAAGATTTCAATCCAAATTTGCTACTTGGTTAGAATGTTTTATTAAAATAAAAACAACTGTAAATCATACGAAGAACTGGGAGACAAATCTAAAAAAATTGGGCTATCAGATATATTATCTACCCATTCGGATGCTGAAGTCAAGGATTATTTTAAAGAAGTGCTGAGAAGAAATAAATAACCTGCAGAAGCAACACAAATAGCAGACATTCTTCCTGATGCATCACCGAAACGTATAAAGCGAATAGTTAAAAGTATTCCAACACCTTCTCCAGAGTCAGAATTTTCTGAAGATGAAGCTATTGCCCTTATGCTGGAACTAGGACTCAGTAAAAATAAATACATTAAACTAAGGAAGGCATTATCTGATAAGGGATGTTCGATTCTACCAGTATATAATGCATTATGGGATACGAAGAAGACTATTATACCATCGCCAATTGAAGTAACTAATGATGGAGCAATAGTTGAATTGCCTGCAATCCTGGAAAATACAGCTATAAGACTTCTTGCAACATTTTTGAGAAACCAAGCGAAGGAACTTAATAAATCCAATTTAACACTAATATGCAAATGGGGATGTGATGGCTTATCAACATTGCCGGAATACAAACAAGTATCTGGAACACATACTACTTCTGACTACAAAAGTGTCTTTATGGCATCACTGGTTCCACTGCGCCTAAGGAATGATTCAATTGTTGCCTCGACATCAGCCAATAGTATCAACTATGTATGGAGAAACAAAACCCCTGGATCTAAAGCTTTCTGTAGACAATCAGATTTCAATATCTCAAAGAAAATAAGTCAGTTACAAAATACTGGGTTGATAGCATTAATCGCTCAATAGAAAATTTGCATCCCCTTTGTATTGAAATCCATGGTTACTATATTAACATACAGTTCGAGCTTCAACTAACGATGATTGATGGAAAAGTATGTAATACAATAACGGAAACAGATTCCGCATGGAAATGCTTTTTATGCGGAATGAAAAAATCTGAATTTTCTAAAATTTCTGACGATACCCCAAGTACGACATCAATTAACAAAGATGTACTTCAATTCGGAATATCTCCCCTACATGCACGGATACGCTTTTTAGAACACATGCTTCACATTGCATATGATCTAAAATACAGAAGCATACCTGGAAACCAAACGAAGATGGCTAGAAATAACAAAGAACTCATGGAAATGAGAGCAAACGAAAAACGGAGAATTCAAGAAGAGTTTAAAGAGATAACTGGCTTAAATATAGACAAACCACTTATTGGATACGGCAGTACAAATGATGGGAATACGGTTAGAAGGTTTTTCCAAAATTACGAAATAACATCGACAATAACTGGAATTAATGAGGAACTTCTTCGAAGATGTCATGTTATACTGTCGACAATAAACAGTAAAAATAATAGAAATGGAGATAAATTTGAATCCTATGCCAAAGAAACCTTTAACCTTTTACGTTCCTTGTATGAATGGAGAGAAGTACTAGATCTATTAGATGTAAATGAATATATTGTTGAAATAAAATAAAAATAAAAAAAAACATATTTAAAAATTAAAAAATTGTGTCTCTAATTAATATCGTATACAAACCATTACATAGAATTCAAACCGGCCCAATTACTGCTAATTTATGGTAGGACCCATATTATGGCCTACAATATAAGGATAAAAATGTTCAAATAATATATATCTAAATGAAGATTAACCTACACGAAAATAAATATTATTTGTTTTTATTGCGAAAAATGCATTATACCAACTTTTCTTTAAGGTCAGTATACGTTTGAATTCATTAGTTACATTTAATATGTAAGTATACACATTTTGCATGCAATATATGAAAAAACGTTAAAATTTTTCAAAGACGGCAAGGTTTGTGGAACTTCTGAGTAGTAGATATATGCTTTTTATATAAGTATTTGATATTGGTAAAAACCTTAGGACTTGTAGATTCATATTTTAATAAAATTAAAGAATTTAATTATTTTTTTGAACGTCATTTACCTTAAAAACTAAAAAAATTATAATATGGTGATTTTCCATGAAGAAAAATATAAAATTTGATTTAATGTAAAATTTTAACGGTTTAAGATATCATAACAAAATTGGGAACTAATTTAGATCCAAATGTCCTTAAATTAATGACATTATAATTTTTGACATTTTTTATTTTCAAATACCGAAATTCCTAAAACGGGGAAAATGTGTTCCAAAAACTGAGTTTTTTTAGAAAAGTGCCTACTGTGACGCTATTTACCGTGTGATAGTAAAACAACTTTCTAAGTATTTAAACAACATATAGGGTTATACAAATACGGAACATTTTCGAGGATCGGTGCTTTGCCTTTTTAGAATTTTTTACTGAAACCTAAATATTTTTTTTAAAATTGTCCAAGTTTGGATAGGTCTGGGGGATACTGTGTCCGCTTAAGTGAGCCCAATTTTACTTTACATGCTTTTGCATTAAGTTTTCTTTCCGGAACATATAAAAATTGTATATAGTCCCAAAGAAAATTTGTTTCTACAAAAGAAAAAATATAGGGACTTTTTAGGAAAAATCGTAAAAAATTAGGCCCATTTTACATGTTCCAACTTTGGATGCGTGTAACATTTACACTGACGAGATAACTGTTAAAAAGTTTTTTTTTATTTTATTTAGAATATAGCTGATATTTTGATATTTTGAAAAAAAATTCGACCCTCCGAATCAAAGATAATGAAACTTCAGTAAAGACTATCATTGGAACCTTCTTACCCATATTTGATGATGAGATTCAAATTAATGGGTCCATTTATAAAAATCTGAAACAAAATGTGACGAAAATACCAACTTCGGTAACCGTGGCAGTTCTTAATGTCACTGGTTATCAAAAGTTGGGTATCCAAAATCTGAATTATATTAAAGAGGCAAACTTATTATAGGACCAACCGTCTCTGTGTTGATAGTAATTTTAATTCTTCTAACCTATTGTTTAATTTATAATGTACGCATTAGACAAATGTTTTAAATTGCTGACAACATGTCTGGCAATAAATTCGTTTGTTTCCCAGCACATTGTGTAACCTTATTCCCCACACGAGGTGCATTGTCATCAAAATAAATGGGAACAATAGGCTTGCTTTAGTTTTATATTATTGTATTTAAGTCAGTCTGTAACCAGCACTCAAGAGAAATCCAACACTGGATTTGCCCTTAATAAACTTATAAAATAATAAAAATATAATTTGCACTAATAAACTTATAAACTAAATAGAAATATAATTTGAACTTAATAAACTTATGCCCTAATTTTGTAATACGTAACGAAACGTTTTTTTCGAATAAAATTGTCATTTTTGAATTTTCATATTTTTCAAAACGTATTTTTCGTTTCTGTATATAAAATTGAATTTTATAAAACAGAACAAAACGTTCACAAGCGCTTGAAACATCAAAATCAAACGTTTAGAATTTCTTTTCGTTTCAATACATTTTTCATAGATTTTTAAATTTTCAAAGAAAAAAAATTTTTTGAGAATGTGTTTTTTCTTTTTATACATACAAAATACAACAACAAAAATTTGCTTTCCAAATAAATGTAAAAAACAATAAAAAATTTCAAAATTTTTTCAATAAATTTTATTTGTTGGAAAATAAATAAAAATAATTTAATTTATTTGGCAGAAAGTTGACATAAAATCGATGTTTTCAAACTTGGTACCATATCAAAAAATTGACTTGAAACGCAAATATCGTTTAGCTATATAAAATACCAAATTTTTATTTTTTCGTTCCAAACGGAAACGCAAACGAAAATTCGTTTGAAGATACAAAATGAGGCCATTAGAATCTTGTAAAAATATAAAAATTAATTTATATATCAAATAAAGAAAGAATTGTTTAAAAATCATGACTGGGTCCAAAGTTACATGCATTTGAAAAAATTTAAAAAATGCGATTTTTTGCTATTTTTTTGGGAAAAAAGTACTTTTATTCTTTTTAAGTTATCTAAAAAATTTCTAAGAGGATGTGTACTTAATTTGTACTTTTTGAAAAACTAACTTTACATCAAATATTCAAAAAACGCCTATTTTTTATGTAAAATTCAACTTTAGGGCAAAAATTCTCAAATCGCATAGTCGATATCAAAATATAGAAATCTATTTTAGATGGCCCAATATGTTCTTAATTATTTTGTAAAGGGTTCCGATAACCCCGGCCCTGGTATGGATATTATAGCCAAAAAACTTTTTTGGGAATTGCGGGATTCCTGATTATAAATTTCAAAATTTGTTTTTATTTTTCCATTTTCAAAAATCTATATAAAGGTAAAATTTCATTAAAAAATATTCATAAATAAAAATTTTATTTCAATTTGAAATATTTGTATCGTCGCAAAAATTAAATTAAAAAAATTTTTTGTCATATTTTTCGAAAAAGTATTCCATGATTTTTTTAATTGACAAAAGTTATAATATTGTTACGTTTTAACCTTTTCAAAACGCTGGTTTATTTCCTTTAAATGAACCGGATACTTTTGATTGCAAATAAAAGCCGTTTAGTAGTTTGAAAATTGTAACAACTCTTTATTTCTTTAAAATGTACAACAACAACAGAATTAAATAGCCACTCAATGTTCTTTATACACGTTTATAAATTCTCAGAATTACAGACACAATTTATAATATACACGAATTTACTTGAAAAACACAACACACTTTAAGGCACTTAGATGATGTTTATTCGAAAAGCGTCTCTGATAAACTCACTAACGACTGCAACCTCTGCCACTATTTATAACACTGCATTACCATCTAGAAAGATCTTTAACTGTCAAAGTTCGAATATTCTAGATCATACGCCATCTGTGGTGTACTTTCTACAATGTTCTTTAACTGATTATTCGAAATCGATTACAGCGTTGCCAACTTACAATCAAATCAACTGAAAGCTTTTATTTAACAATGCCCACAGATGATTACAGTTTTACAGCACTGTTACTTGAAAGCATTATGCTACTTTTAAATCAGCCGTTAAAATCGTTATATTTGAATTCAAGTACAATTTCGTAACACTGCCCCCCGCTTAAGCCTGTTCGTCCCGAATAGGCATAGATTCACTTCTCCCATAGGCAGCTAGTCGTTCTAGATGTTCAACCTTAATTCCCGATATCGGTCTTTCACATTTCCGTATTCTATAAACCATGTCGTCCAATTTCTTAACTACCCTATGTGGTCCTTTGCAGTGATTCGTTAATTTAGATGACAAACCCTTATTACGTTGTGAGCTATATCTGGTTTTCATTTGGTCATTTGTCATTTTAATTCGTCTCCGAACGAGTTGATGCATTTCTTTTTCTGCTGAAGCACCTTCACCCATCTTGGAACCCGGCCTGAGGATCTTTTCACTGCGGGACAGACCAAGCACTCCAACAGGAACCATTCCGTCGTTGCACTGTTCAACGAGGGCCTCCATTGTTACATGGCCACTTTTCACATCTGCTGGTTCCAACAGCAACAAACCATTGTCTATATAATCCTCCACTTCCTCACGGGACCATACCAAATGCTCTGCCTCAGTGCTAGCTCTTTTTAAAGGTGGTTCCTGTAATGCTTGATGATTCGCCAGCTGGTTATTTATTGATGGTGAAACATATCTGGTTCGCTTTCTTGGTGCTCTACAGTTTCGCTGAATATGACCAATTTTACCACAGTTATAACATTTAATTTTGGTATTACATTGTTTCTCATATAAAGCCTCTACAACTGCCTCTTCTTGACATTGAACATTATTCAAGTCCGACACCTTTTTATCAATGCCATCCACACTGTTGTTAATAACATCAGACACTTTCTGAATTTTCTTATCTGTGGCTCTAGAAAATTCTTGAATTTTTGTTAGAAGTTTATCGTTGTTTACTCTGAATGTTTCTTTAACTTCAGCTAACAGCTTCTCGTTGTTTACTCAAAGTTCAGCTAGAAGCTTCTCGTTATTTACTTTAAAAACTTCTCGAACTTTTTTAACTTCAGACAGAAGTTTCTCGTTGGCTGTTTCCATTTTTTCCATCATAGCCGCGAACATTGTGCTTAAATCCATGCTGCTCGTTGTTGAACGTGTAGAAACTTCCATATCTTCTTTATACTCGAATTCGTAAGCACCGATGTCAATATCACGCCGCTTGAATTCGTATATCAGCCTCTTCTGCAATATTACCTTATTACCTGCTTTTGGTAGCTACAACTTACTCAATTCTTTCTTGAGTTGTTCAACTTCTAGTTCCTCAAACTTCATGCTTATTATTTTGCAATCCCACTTCTGACACCAATTGTTACGTTTTAACCTTTTCAAAACGCTGGTTTATTTCCTTTAAATAAACCGGATACTTTTGATTGCAAATAAAAGCCGTTTAGTAGTTTGAAAATTGTAACAACTCTTTATTTCTTTAAAATGTACAACAACAACAGAATTAAATAGCCACTCATTGTGTCTGTAAATTCTCAGAATTACAGACACAATTTATAATGTACACGAATTTACTTGAAAAACACAACACACTTTAAGGCACTTAGATGATGTTTATTCGAAAAGCGTCTCTGATAAACTCACTAACGACTGCAACCTCTGCCACTATTTATAACACTGCATTACCATCTAGAAAGATCTTTAACTGTCAAAGTTCGAATATTCTAGATCATACGCCATCTGTGGTGTACTTTCTACAATGTTCTTTAACTGATTATTCGAAATCGAATACAGCGTTGCCAACTTACAATCAAATCAACTGAAAGCTTTTATTTAACAATGCCCACAGATGATTACAGTTTTACAGCACTGTTACTTGAAAGCATTATGCTACTTTTAAATCAGCCGTTAAAATCGTTATATTTGAATTCAAGTACAATTTCGTAACAATATTATTGAAAAATAGACAAAATTCCCTAACCATTGATATATAACATGTCTATCATATGTTTTTTACGTGGCAAATTAATTAGGGAAAACTTAACACCTCGCAGACAATTTACCTAACACTCTTATTTTCAGTCATAAAAAGGTTGTTAGGTAGGCGCAAGCATACTTTTTTATGAATTTTTTTATATGGATGACTGTAACTTCTCTGACGAATTTAGAGCAAATACACATTAAATAATGAATAACCAAATATGTAAATGAGTATCCCTCACAGATGGCTAATAATATAAAGACATTACGTTAATTGAATTAGAATTATTCGCTCTTGGTAAAATGAAAGGTGACATACCTGGTATAGACAGGATATCTTATCCGATGATCAAAAATCTATGCAACAAAACCAAATATAGGATAATACAGCTTTTAAAACTACCCCAATTTACAACATGTTTTCTGAAGCTGGAATAAACAGTTTAGAAATAAACAGAAACATTTTTTTTTATTAATGATGATACTATTTGTGTTATTATGTACAGAGTTATGAGATTTTACTTAAGAGTAATACAACAATTAAAAATCTAAATAATTGAATAAAGATACTAATAATAAATATCACAGAATTTAGGGAAAGTAGTTAAAAAAAACCCTTTAACAATCTAACGCAGTTATAAGAATTTTTAGCAACAAACACTAACAAAATCTTTCTTTATGAAAGATAAGTTAGTGATTGTTTAACAAAATTCTTATGGATTCAAAATTAGAAGCTCTGCATTTTTCGTTAAATGACAGAGTCAGTTCCTTGATGATTGTACTGAGTAACCGGGCGGTGGGAAATCTTGGGGGTAAGTTATGAATTATCCTCAGGTTTTTATTTTGAATAATCTGTAGCTTCTTGTTGTAAGTTTTTTCAGCTTTATGAAACCAGATTTGACAAGCATATGTCATTATCGGTCGGATACACATTTTGTAGATAAGTATCTTGTTCTTCAGATTAAGTTTCGACCTTTTGTTTAGTAGGGGGTAAAGAGCGCATCCGCATCTTATTTCTTATAAGTGTAATTTATGTGCTGTTTAAACGTAAGCTTTTTATCTAGAATCACTCCTAGGTACTTAATTTCGTTTTTTAAAGGAATGTCTATTCCTCTAGAACTTAAATTTATTGTAGGCACACGCTTTGGAGATTTGTTATACGGAAAAATAATAGCTTGAGTTTTATTATTATTAAATTTAATTTTCCAGTTATCAAAAAATTGTTGGGTTACTTTAAGGTTATCATGCATTCTCTTTATTATTGCATTTGAGACTTTGCCGCGACAAATGAAAGCGCTGTCATCAGCATAAAACGCTGATTCATGGTTACTAAGGATAGTAATATCGGAGGTGTAAATTGAGTAAAGGGTAGGAGATAGTACGGACCCTTGCGGTAATCCGGCTGGAATTTGTCTTTCACTAGAGTACATGCTGTCAACACGTACGACAAAAGAGCGGTTATTTAAAAAACTTCTAAAAATTTTCTGCAGGTATTTTGGAAAACCGAATTTGTTAAGTTTGAACACTAGACCATTATGCCATATTGAATCAAAAGCTTTTTCAACATCGAGAAACACGACTCCAGTACTCATACGATTCCTTTTGTTAGTATCAATAAAATTAGTAACTCTCTTCAGTTGGTGTATAGTAGAGTGCTCCTTACGGAATCCGAACTGCTGGTGATTAATAATATTATTACGAGTTGAAAATTCTAAAATTCTTTTAAGAATTATTTTCGCGAAAACCTTATCCAGTAAACTTAGAATACTGATTGGCCTATAGCTGGAGGGCAATTTCGCTTCTTTTTCTGGCTTATTAATAGTGTTGAAAATCAAAAATTTATTTACACGCTATATTAGCAACACTATATTTTATATTTATTATTGTGGCAACTCTTTAAATAGAAAATAAAGTTTTTGTTACTTCTCTTCGTTACATTAAACAGAACACTTGTTTCAATTTTTCACCGAACAAATTAAAGGTTTCAGGATACTCAACTTTCAACAGGTTTTGGGCCCAGGAAACGTGGTATAATGGAAAGGGCATTTGAAATTGAGAAATTGACTGGTAGAGAAAATTACCATCAATGGAAATTTGCGGTGGAACACGCGATGAAGTTGCAAGGTTTTTGGAATGCTGTTTTGGGGACGGAGCAGGATGCAGCAGTGATGGAGAAAGCCATGTCAAGGTTGGTGCTGTATATATCAGCAAATTTATATATACACATCCAAGATGTCTCAACGGCCAAAGATATTTGGGATAAACTCCAAACAACGTACGATGATTCGGGTTTAACTCGCCGGTGTGGATTATTGAGAAAACTGACAACAACGCAATTAGTTAATTGTAAAGACATCAGTGAGTATGTTAATACAATTATAGACACCGCCCAGAAACTCAATCAGGTTGGATTCAAAGTAAATGATGAATGGGTCGGAAGCCTTTTGCTGAGTGGTTTACCAGAACATTTTGGCCCCATGATAATGGCAATTGAAAGTAGCAACATAAAAGTCACTGCAGATACCATCAAGACAAAATTGCTGCAGGATTTTGATACCTACAAAAATTTAACTACAACAGCGGATTCAGCCTTTTATACAAACCAAAAAGGTAAGGAAAGAAATAAGAAAATAGTTTGTTTCAATTGCAAAAAGGAGGGTCACATTGCAAAATTTTGTAAGGCACCAGGAAAAAAACACAAAAATGGCGGCAATTATGAAAAACGCTAGCAGCGAAGTTTGCAGAAAATTTTGACAGAGACGACAACGTATGGCTGATTGATTCTGGCGCGACAAAACATATGGTGAATTCTGAAGATGTCTTTGTGAGTTTGCAGAAATTTGATGATGACTTTGTAACTGTAGCTAACGACAGCAAAGTTAGTGTTCTTGGTATTGGTGATGTACGTATTCGACACAACATAAAGAACAGGTTTGAAAATGTAACAATAAAAAATGCATTATTTGTACCGGGACTTTCTGCAAATCTAATATCTGTCAGCCAACTTACAGAAAATAACTTTGAGGTTAATTTTAGCAATAAAAAATATAAAGTTACTAAAAATGGAGAATTATATTTAGAAGCTTTTAAAGAAGGAAAATTATATCAAATGAATATACCAACGAAAAATTTTGCAGCTGTTAGTAAGGAAACTTGGCATAGGCGTTTGGGTCATGCTGCTGATACCAGTGTAAAAAAGCTCACTTCTGATGAAAATTCCGGTGTTGTGTGCAACGAAAGTTCCAGCTCAAAAATATGTGAATCGTGTTTACAAGGTAAACAAGTTCGAACGTCATATAAGCCCTCATCAACACAGACGGATGACATTTTGCAAATTGTGCACACAGATGTTTGTGGTAAAATGGACCAACAATCTATAGGTGGTGCAATGTACTAAGGAGTGAGATCGAAAAATTCTTAACATACATATATGTTTATAAAAAAGAAACCACTAAACTTAGAGCTTTAATTTTTTTTTTATTTGATTGAAATTATTATTACAATTTACAAAAAAAATTATTTTTATAGTTTTAATCACTAGTGATGAAATTTTGAACCTTTTTCGGAAACCCTTCCATTAACGTTTTTATAGTGCTTTCTGTCACTTTGCTCGAACATGTAGTCCATCTCCGTTTAAAATCTACCACACTTTTGGACACCTTTTTTGTACTCTTCAATTCTCTTTTAACAAGAGCCCAATATCTCTCCACTGGCCTTAGCTCCGGGCAGTTTGGAGGATTTGCCTCTCTTGGTACAAATACCACATTATTGTTCTTGTACCACTCAAGGGCTTGTTTGCCATAGTGACAGGATGCCAAGTCAGGCCAAAAATAAGTGGACACATTATGAAGTCTTATGAATGGAAGCAGCCTTTTTTGTAAACATTCCTTGATGTAAATTTCGGTATTTATAGAGCCCGTTGTAACAAATGAGTGGCTTCTTTTGCCGCAACTGCATATTGCTTGCCATACCAAGAACTTTCTGGGAAATTTTGTCTGCTTTTGGGTCCTAAACTTTTCTTCAACATTCCCTCGAGCATCAGCAACATAAAATTTTTGACCTGGAAGTTGCGAAAAATCTGCCAGAACATACGTTTCGTCATCCATTATGGAGCAAGAATATTTTTTTATAAAACTTGACTTCAATTTCCGTGCTCTGTTTTTGGCCTCTAAATTTTTAGTAGCGTTCCTGTCAGGAACTTTTTGAGCCTTGTATGTTTTTAAACCTGCATTAGCTTTAACTTTTCGTACCAAATAGTCCGAGCACTGAGCTAACCGGGCTGCTTTCCTACCGGATGTGTTGGGAGCTCTTTTGAAAATGCGTTCTATTTTTTTGGCTTTAGAAACATCATGTGGACCATTCCTTCTACCTGAACCAGGTTTTCTATCAACTGACAAGTTCTCCCGGTACTGTTTAATAACATTGGAAACAGTTTGACGGCAGACCTTTGTATGCTTGGCCAACTTTTTGTAAGACCAAGTTGGGTTTTGTTGAAAATATTTAATAATTTCAGTACGCACTTTTTTCTGGTCACTCATTTTAATCAGATTAACAAAAAAATTAATATAATTGACATTACACATAATAACTGACATGTTTTTCAAAGGTAACTTGATCAAAAAAAAATTCAAATAATACTTGGGTTAAAAAATGTAATGAAAAACGTGTGTTAAGAATTTTTCGATCTCACTCCTTATGTGTTGTTTCTCGATGATTTTTCAAACAAAGTATTTGTATATATCGAGCCCTTAGCGCCAAATTATCGTAAGCGACAAAACACAAATTTTACAGGAGAAGGTTTTTTCGATTATTTTGAAATTTATACATAGAATTAAAAATGTTATGATGCGATATAATATAATTTCGTTCAAGCTATTTGTCTATTTTTCAAAAATATTTATAACTTTTGACAATTAAAAATTCATATAATACTTTATTGAAAATATGACAAAAAATGTTTTTTATTGAATTTTTGCATAGATACAAATTTTTCGAATTGAAATAAAATTGTTATTTATGAATAGTTTTTAATGAAATTTCATAGTTATGTAAAATTTTCTATTCAAAATGGAAAAATGAAAACGAATTTTCAAATTTATTATCAGCAATCCCGCAATTCCCAAAAAAGTGTTGAAAAATCCCAAAAATGGAAATTTTTAGTTTTTTTTGGCTATAATATCCATACCAGGGTCGGAGTTATCGGAACCCTTTACAAAATAATTAATAGCATATTGGGCCATATAAAATCGGTTACTATATTTTGATATCGAATATGCAATTTGAGAATTTTTGCCCTAAAGTTTAATTTTACATAAAAAATAGGTGTTTTTTGAATGGACCTGGTCCCTTCGGTAACAAAAATTTTTAATTTTTTTTTCATTTAAGATATTTTATGAAAACTTAGCTTTCAGAAAGTGTAAATTCCTTGTACATCCTCTTAGAAATTTTTTGTGATAACTTAAAAAGAAAAGCAGTTCTTTTTTCCCAAAAAAATAGCGAAAAATCGGCTTTTTAAAATTTTTTAAATTCAAATGCATATAACTTTTGACTTAGTAATTATTTTTAAACAGTTCTTTTTCTATTTGACACATACATACATGTTGTTAGTCCAATGAAGAAAAACTGGAGAAAATCGGAAAATATTTGGCTACGCTGTTATCAAAAAACTGGAGTAGCTTGGGTAAAACTATTGAAAATTTAATTTTGAAATGCGAATATCTCCTAAGCTATAAGAGGTAATTGATAGCTACAACTAGGTCTATTGTAGCGCTCGATGAAAGGATTTTATATGTGTAATTTTTTTGAAATCGGAACACTAACGAAGAAATAGGATCGTTTTAAAAATGTAACACACCCGAGGTGTCCTAATTTGAGGACCCTTGGTCGCGCCCCTGGTGATCCCATGAGGTCCACATTCAGAACTTAAACTCGACAGCACTTCTTCTTTGCGCATGTGAAATTTCATTCAAACCAATCTAACCATTTAGAAGTTACATATTTATTTCCTTCTTTTTTTCTATACCACTATGTGTCGCTTACGATAAAATTCGTTTACTATAAAATGTAAACATTGACTTACGATAAAATCTTACCCCCTATAATTTTGAAGTTATTAACAATTTTGATATTCTGAGAACGCTAAAACGGTCGGCCCATAAAATTTAAATTTTTGGAATAAAAAAAAAATTTAGAAAATGTCGCTTACGATAATTTGGCGCTAAGGGCTCGATATGATGAAACATAAATCAGAGGTGCCAAACATATTTAAAGAATTCAAGAACTTAGTAGAAAATCAAACAGGCAAACGTATTAAAATTCTTCGGTCAGATAATGGGTTAGAGTATTGCAATAAAGAGCTGAAACAGATTTGTAACGACAGCGGCATACTACACCAAACCTCAGCACGCTATAGCCCGCAACAAAATGGTAAAGCTGAGCGTATGAACAAGAGTTTGGTTGAGAAAGCTCGAGCAATGTTATACGATGCCAATTTAGATAAAAAATATTGGGCAGAGGCAACAAATACCGCAGCATTTTTATTGAATCTTACACCAAGAAAAAGTTTAGATGAAAAATCGCCAGAAGAAGTGTGGAGCGGAAAACAACAAAACTTAAATTATCTACGTGAATTTGGCTGTATTGCAATGGTAATGACTCCAAAAGAATTGAGGCGAAAATGGGATGCAAGATCGAAAAAGTGTGTCATGGTTGGCTATAGTAAAAATTCGAAGGCCTACAGATTATATGATCCTAAAACCAACAAATTACACGTAAGTCGTAATGTCGTGAGGATTTATATGGATGAAAATTCTAATCAAGTAGAACCTGCTGATGACAATTTAGAAGAAGTTGATAACGCCAATCCACAACAACAACAGCATCAAGATAACGATAATGTAGAAACTCCACGTCGATCAACAAGAATAAGGAAACCTACTCGTATGGATGACTATGTAACATATTTAACATATGGTAATGTTGAAGAGCCAACAAATTTTTCTGAAGCTGTCAACGGTGCTGAGAAGAAACATTAGATGGAGGCCATCAATAGTGAGTACAAATCTTTATTAGAAAACAATTCATGGAGTATTGTAGAAGATAATAATAATTATAAAAAATTGTCCACGAAATGGGTTATTAAAAAGAAAAGTGATGAAGAAGGCAACGTAAAGTATAAAGCCAGGTTAGTGGCAAGGGGCTGTGCACAACGAAATGGCATAGATTACACGGAAACATATGCACCCGTTATGAGATACAACACTTTACGTTATTTGCTAATGCTTGGCTTAGAGTTTGATCTGAAAATGAATCACTTAGACGTTTGTACTGCATTTCTTCAAGGAAATTTAGAGGACGAAATTTTCATTGAACCACCGGATGGTATACCCACTACAGATGGTCATGTTTTACGTTTAAATAAACCATTATACGGTTTGAAACAGGCATCCAGAATGTGGAACTAATTGGTAGTTTACTACTTGCAGCCCAAGTATCCAGGCCAGATATTAGTTTTGCTGTAAATCTACTAGTCGTTTCAACAACAAATATGAAAATCAACATTGGGTAGCGGCGAAACGTGTTTTACGGTACTTAAAGTGTACTATCAACTACAAGTTAACTTTTAAAAAGGAATCAAATTTCGAAACTACGAGTTTTTGTGATGCTGATTATGCAGCTGATCCTGAACAAAGAAAATCAGTAAGCGGCTATGTATTGCTGAAGAAAGGTGGTCCAATTGCATGGGGTTCTAGAAAACAGCAAACAACAGCTCTTTCGACTTGTGAGGCAGAATATATATCGATGGGCATGGCGGTTCAAGAATTGCTTTGGGTAAGAGGACTAGAGGAGGAACTAATGCAAAGTCAACTTAATCCAACCGTACTTTTTTGCGACAATCAAAGTGCAATTCATCTTGCTAAAAATGAATCGTTTCATCCTAGAACCAAGCATATCGATGTGAGGTATCACTTTATCAGGGACAATGTAGTCTCAAACAAAATTCCCATCTCTGGTTCTGTTCGGTCGTGTTCTTAAGCCGCTCTTTTTATAAATTACAAATTAATTTGTTTTAAAAGAAATTATAATTAAAAACTTGTATACTGTTGAATTTGCAATATATACTACCTGTGACATTGAAAGCAGTTTATAAACTACACTCGTACAGTGATAAATTGTGAAATTAATAATAAATACAACTACAGTGTATTATAAACAACAACAATTGAAACAATTATACAAATCAAAATAAAAGAAACTTTAAGTAAATAACAACAAACATACACACAGCTGTTATAGTTACATAAACACTGGTAATTAAAGTGTAGTGCCAAATTACAACAGTTTGAGAGTCATTGCTTTTGCTTATTTAAAACACATTAAACTTTTGCCGTTAATTTTAAAATTTGTATTACCCAACAAACAATACTGTTTAAAATGAATTGTGTAAATAAAAAGTGTGCCATTACTAATGATGATGAAAGGATGATTATTTGTTGGTTATGTCATGGTCTCTGTCACGTAAAATGTAGTGGTCTATCTGTACATGTTGCCGATTCTCTTGTAAAGAATAATGGACTTCACTGGTGCTGTAATTCTTGCAGAAAAATTAGTGTAACATTTTACCGTTTTTTCCAAGGAACAAAAAACCATTTTTTAGAAATTCAAGATGAATCAAATAAGCTTTCGGATAGAATTTCTAATTATGGTAAACTTTTTGATGATTTTAAATGTCTTGACTCAATAAAATCTCCTATTGAGTCTTCTCCCAAAAGACGGAAATCATCCAGAAAAAACAATAAAGAAAATCACACCAACTCTAATGCTGCTTTACTTACACCATTAAATCCTGATGCTGCTGCTTTTTCCGATGCCTCATTAAATAATCCTGTTGCCTCTAATTCTGCTATCAACACTAACCCTGCTACTAATTTAAAATATGCTGAAACTGATGCTGCTACTTCTTCTGTCAACTGCATTGCTTTAAGTAATTCTGCTACAACATCATCACGAAACTCTACCACGGCAGTATATGAGGATCCATTAAATAATCCAGTTGCCTCTAGTTCTGCCGTCAACACCAACCCTGTTACAAATTTAAATTATGCCGAAGTTGTAATGAATAATGGAAACAATATTATTTCTCGTAGGGAATTAAGAGTAGTCCCTCCAAAGAAACAAATTTTCATATCACGCTTTGCATTTGACACTTCTGCTGATGATATTGATTTTTATATTAAATCTCAGCTCAACCAAAATGTCGACATTATTGTTCACAAATTTTCTTATTCACAAACAAGGAGTATAACGTCTTTTAAAATTACTGTTCCATTTAATATTTTTGACTGTGTTGTTGATTCGTCATTCTGGCCAAATCATGTTATAGTTCGAGAATATGAATACAATATAAATCAACGTGTAAACAATACTGTACATCTTCCACCACGTCAACCAACAAACCAAAAAAACTAATTAATACTAATGATATTCAACTTAATATTATATATCAAAATGTTCGAGGACTGAAAAGTAAATGCTCTAAACTATATCAAGATAGTTTTAGTTTGAATCATCATGTTATTTGCTTCACCGAGACCTGGCTTAACAATACTTTTTTAAATATGGAAATTTTTTGCAACAATTTTCAAGTCTTCCGTCGAGATAGAATTACAAATACGACTGGGGGTGGTGTATTAATAGCGATCTCTAATCAATTTTCAGCTGAGGAATTAAAATTTGATGCAGCCTATAACATTGAGTTTATTGCTGTGGTCATGAAAATAAATCACAAGAAAGTTTTTATTACCTGTTCGTACATTCCTCCTCAATCGGATTTATTAATTTATCAACAGCACATTGCTTCAATTAAAATTGTCTCTTTAAAAACAAATCCTGATGATCTCATTTTTGTTCTTGGTGACTTTAATTTACCTCAAATTACCTGGCAATTCTTCAATGAGAATAACAATTATATACCCATAAGATCTGATGGAAATGGCGACGATGTATTTAGTGAGATTTCAAATTTATGTCTACACCAAATCAACGGATCATACAACATTTTTGGAAAATTGCTTGATCTGGTATTTGTAAATGTACCTAATGAATGTACAGTAAATCGTGTTGATCCAGTTACTCTGCCGGAAGATCGTTACCACCCCACAATTGAAATAAGCTGTAATATTCAAGGTTTTTATTGCGTTAAAAATTTTATAAAAAAGGAAAAAATGTTTTGCTTCCAACGTACGAACTATACTGACTTTAATAACCTTTTATATAATACTAATTGGCTTCAACTATTAACCATCCCAAATGTTACGCCTCATTCTGTCGACAAAATGATTAAAATTTTTTATGAAACCATGTACCAATATATGGATGAATGTATTCCAAAACGTTTACCACGTTCTCAGACTGGTCCACCCTGGAACTCCCAACTACTTTCTTCCTTAAAAAATTCAAAAAATAAGCATTACAAAAAATACAAAATATCTGGCCACGCACTCGATTATAGAAAATATTCTGTTCTTCGTGCTGAATACAATTTGTTAAATGCTAAACTGTATAAAAACTACTTAATCAAAATGAAACGTAATTTTAAACACAATCCGAGGTCGTTCTTTACTTTTGTTAACACAAAAAGGAAGATTTGTGGCACCCCGAAAGTTATGAAATATTTAAGTACAGAGTCAAGTGATGAATCGGAAATTACCAACTTATTCGCTGAATTTTTTGCATCTACTTACTCTAATGCCGAATATGATGATGATGAAATCTATCCATTTAATGTTCACCCCATTCAAATGATATCATTCCCATTACTCGACACTACACACATTATAAAATGTTTAAAATGCTTCAAATCCTCATTGTCGTGTGGACCAGATGGCATACCAAGTTGTGTTTTGAAAAATTGTTCTCCAGCTATTGCAACACCTTTATCAATTATATTTAATACATCATTAAAATGTGGTTACTTCCCTAAAATTTGGAAAGAATCGTTCCTCATTCCTTTATTCAAATCTGGAAATAAATCAAATATAATAAATTATAGAGGCATAGCTAAACTAAGCGCTATTCCAAAACTTTTTGAAAAATGTATTACTGACTCTCTCGTTCATCAAGTATCTCCCTTACTAACGACTTGTCAACACGGTTTTCGCAAAGGATCTTCAGCTATGACTAACATTCTACAATTAACAACTTTGGTTAATGAAGGATTTACTATTGGTCAACATACTGACGTCATCTATACGGATTTCAGTAAAGCCTTTGACAAAGTTAATCACAAACTTCTGTTAAAAAAATTGGATACAATGGGTTTCAACAATACTTATTTAAGCTGGTTAAAGTCATATCTTTTATGCAGAACACAGTCCGTAAAATTCAATTCTACAATTTCGAAAAATATTTTGGTAAAATCCGGTGTTCCGCAGGGAAGTCATCTCGGCCCTATTTTATTTTTGCTTTTCATCAACGATTTGCCTGAAGCAATAAACTATTCGAATGTACTGATGTTCGCAGATGATGTTAAAATATTTTTAAGCCTCAAACATTCACCAGATCATATTTACCTTCAGAAGGATTTGGATAACTTTTATAATTGGTGCAGCCATAATTTAATGGAACTAAACCTGAAAAAATGCAAGCACATGACTTTTTCGAGAAGGTGTGATGTTTTTGATCACTACTACATCGGTGGTTATAAACTAGAATCGGTAAAAGCAATTATGGATCTTGGTATTTTGTTAGATGGAAAATTAAACTTCATACAACATATTACGATGGCTGTTAACAAAGCTCGAGGAATCTTAGCTTTTATCAAACGATGGGCAAAGGAATTTAATGATCCCTTCATCACTAAAACATTATTTACATCACTTGTAAGACCGATTTTAGAGTATGGATCAATTGTGTGGGACCCCTACTATAATGTTTACATTGATCATATCGAATCTGTCCAGAAACAATTTTTGCTATTTTGTTTAAGAGATGTATATCGAGGATATTCTTCGCTTCCATCATATTCTTCACGACTTACTTTGATTCGACTGCCAACACTAAAAAGCCGAAGAATTATGCTTAACGTTTCATTTCTTGTAAATCTTTTAAATGGAAATGTTTTGTCCGATTTTCTTTTAAGTAAGATATCATTAAATGTTCCTCAACGCTCATTACGATTTAATAACCCACTTTATGTTAAAACTTTTCGAACAAACTACGAAATGGCAGATCCGTTTAGGAAATTATGTTGTAGTTTTAACGAAATGTTTAACTTTATAGATTTCACTTTAAATGTTGATGTTGTAAAACGAAATATTATTATCAATTTAAATAACTAACAATCTTTACATTAAGAATACATTGTACAATTTAATTTAACACTCAGTCTGTAAGGATAATATCCATAGACTAAATTAAATAAAAAAAAAAAAAAAAAAAAAAAATAAAATTTCTTTAAAATACATAAGTTCTGAAAATAATATAGCAAACATTTTAACCAAGCCTCTTGTAAATTCAAAATTTAATCAATTTGTTTGTAATATGAATTTAAAATAAAACTAATTAAATTTTTAGTGAGGATGTTGAAAATCAAAAATTTATTTACACGCTATATTAGCAACACTATATTTTATATTTATTATTGTGGCAACTCTTTAAATAGAAAATAAAGTTTTTGTTACTTCTCTTCGTTACATTAAACAGAACACTTGTTTCAATTTTTCACCGAACAAATTAAAGGTTTCAGGATACTCAACTTTCAACAAATAGGAATAACTTTAGCTTTTTTAAAGGTAGCTTTGTTTAAAGTGCAGTCAGCATAAATATTACCCGCACATGCTGGGCATACAGCTACTCTGCTACAATTCTTAGCTCCATGTCCATACATTGAGCATTTTAAACATTGAGTTGGGCCCCTTTTAGTTACCTGTTGCCGGTCGAGCTAGGCTCATCAGAGGCATCTTGAATTTGGGGCAATTGCCCCAGTAAAGTGTTCTTTTATTATTTTTCGTAATAAAAAATAATAAAAAATTTATTTATTTAATAGCTTTTTAAATAAATTGAAAGAAAACGTAAGAGTAAAATGTGAAACTATGTTTACAGTATGAGGCGGAGATGCCAGATGAAACAGAAACATCATAACATTCAATCTACTGAAAAATATACTTAACCCAGATATACCGACTGTACTACATGTAGTACATGTAGTTCTTGTTTACAGGATACGTCACGTTTATCAAAATACCATTTTCACATACTTAGTACTCACCAATACCTCGTGGGAAATTGTGTGATCGCATTATTTTTTGCTACTATTTTTGATTTATTGAATTTTTAATTTGTGATATTTTCAGAATGCCCATATTCAGTCATCGAACAAATTAAAGGTTTCAGGATACTCAACTTTCAACAAATAGGAATAACTTTAGCTTTTTTAAAGGTAGCTTTACTCAAAGTTTCGAAAAAGTTGTCTGGCATGTTTTTAAGTATAATACTATTTATTCCATCCAAACCAGGCGATTTATTGTTTTTTAGTGAGTGTACAAATGACTTCTGCAAAATTAGTTAGATCAACATGTGAGCTGTCTAAAAGAGTTTCATTATCAAGACTGTAAATGTAGCTGGAAACGTTGGATTCAAAAGGGGATGTGTTATTGATAGTAATTTTATGCGCCTCACCAAAAACATCGGCAATTGCATTTGCTTTTTCAGTGGCAGTTTTCATTACCTTGCCATTTACATGAAGATCAGAGATAGTAGAGTTTTTACCCTTCAAGACTTTGGTTAATTTCCAAAACTTTTTAGAGCCAGGAGGCAGTTTAGAAATAATTTTGGACCAATAATCATTTCTGTCCTTGTTTAGGTGGAAATCGATTAACCGATTTAACTGTTTTAAAATACATCTAATTTGAATTCTATGGTTCGGATCAAAACACCTTTGCATTTTCCGTCTAAATTTGTTTCTCTGAGTAATTAGCATTTTACTCGTATCCGATATTTCTCTATGCCATGCATTTTTTCTGGCAACTGGTATTTTTTTAAAACTTCCTTTACAATAGTTATTAATTTGTTTAACGACAAATCAAGGTTGTCAGAATTGGTTACGGTTAAATCAATGTTTTGGGAAATAATTTCATCCTCCATCCAATTTCTAATGGTTTCCCAGTCTGCTCGATTATACAGGGGAATCGTTTTTATTATATTTTCAACTTGTCCAAATTGGAACATGGTCAGACTGCAATAAGTTTGGCAGTGTTTCTAGGGTTGAGAACTGAAGACACGAGTTAGACAGAAGAATATCCACTGTAGACGGTTGGACATTGATTGAATGCAATGATTGTAAAGTTCATTTCCAGTTGCATTGTTAGTTCTACAATTCCAATGTATATGTTGTGCGTTCTGATCCCCAAACATGAAGAAGTCCTTTGAAGTCATAGTTAGTAAATCCAGATCCGATTTAAAATGTAGAGTGAGACGGATTATAGGCAGCAGTAAAAATAACTGGACGTCTATTAATCAATACTTGAATGGAAATATTTTCTATTGCCCGCGTATTAGTCTTTGGAAGTAATTGATGTCTTATGTTGGTTTTTATTGCGATGAGTACTCCTCCACCATGCGTAGGACGATCCTCTCTATATATCTTGTAACCACCCAATTTAAATTTGTGGTAAGGTTTTAAAAATGTTTCATTAAGAAGAAGAATATCAATATTTTTGTTGTGTAAAATTTGTTCCAATTGTGAAACTGCTGGCTCAGTCGTTATGCCCTGAGCATTCCAGTGCATAACATGAACATCTTGTAAATTTGTAGTATTATATGGCATGTTTAAGCATCATACCTAAGACTTTTAGCTTCTCATATTTATTTTGACACCTTTAAAGAGCATCGACAGCATTGAAAAATTTTTACAATAGTTGATCGTTAGAAATATCATCATCATTGATAGTATGACTATTGTTTCTTTCTGCTTCTGAGAACAATTTTTTATTATTTGAATTCATATCACTTGAAGAACATGGTTGTTCACGAGTTGGTAGTTGTGGAAAACTACTATTATCTGCGTTAAGGAACGAAAAATTAGTTCTATTACTGGTTTCTCTAGATTTGGTTGTAATTCGTTGACGAATTTCTAAATATTCTTGTCTGCAAGGACATTTAAGGTCATCGGCTCTGTGATTCACATTTCTGAGATTTTTCTGCGTGCAGTTATAACATTTGTATACTATACTGTCGTCATGCTTGCCTTTGTTTAAAGTGCAGTCAGCATAAATATTACCCGCACATGCTGGGCATACAGATACTCTGCTACAATTCTTAGCTCCATGTCCATACATTGAGCATTTTAAACATTGAGTTGGGCCCCTTTTAGTTACCTGTTGCCGGTCGAGCTAGGCTCACCAGAGGCATCTTGAATTTGGGGCAATTGCCCCAGTAAAGTGTTCTTTTATTATTTTTCATAATAAAAAATAATAAAAAATTTATTTATTTAATAGCTTTTTAAATAAATTGAAAGAAAACGTAAGAGTAAAATGTGAAACTATGTTTACAGTATGAGGCGGAGATGCCAGATGAAACAGAAACATCATAACATTCAATCTACTGAAAAATATACTTAACCCAGATATACCGACTGTACTACATGTAGTACATGTAGTTCTTGTTTACAGGATACGTCACGTTTATCAAAATACCATTTTCACATACTTAGTACTCACCAATACCTCGTGGGAAATTGTGTGATCGCATTATTTTTTGCTACTATTTTTGATTTATTGAATTTTTAATTTGTGATATTTTCAGAATGCCCATATTCAGTCATCGAACAAATTAAAGGTTTCAGGATACTCAACTTTCAACAAATAGGAATAACTTTAGCTTTTTTAAAGGTAGCTTTACTCAAAGTTTCGAAAAAGTTGTCTGGCATGTTTTTAAGTATAATACTATTTATTCCATCCAAACCAGGCGATTTATTGTTTTTTAGTGAGTGTACAAATGACTTCTGCAAAATTAGTTAGATCAACATGTGAGCTGTCTAAAAGAGTTTCATTATCAAGACTGTAAATGTAGCTGGAAACGTTGGATTCAAAAGGGGATGTGTTATTGATAGTAATTTTATGCGCCTCACCAAAAACATCGGCAATTGCATTTGCTTTTTCAGTGGCAGTTTTCATTACCTTGCCATTTACATGAAGATCAGAGATAGTAGAGTTTTTACCCTTCAAGACTTTGGTTAATTTCCAAAACTTTTTAGAGCCAGGAGGCAGTTTAGAAATAATTTTGGACCAATAATCATTTCTGTCCTTGTTTAGGTGGAAATCGATTAACCGATTTAACTGTTTTAAAATACATCTAATTTGAATTCTATGGTTCGGATCAAAACACCTTTGCATTTTCCGTCTAAATTTGTTTCTCTGAGTAATTAGCATTTTACTCGTATCCGATATTTCTCTATGACATGCATTTTTTCTGGCAACTGGTATTTTTTTAAAACTTCCTTTACAATAGTTATTAATTTGTTTAACGACAAATCAAGGTTGTCAGAATTGGTTACGGTTAAATCAATGTTTTGGGAAATAATTTCATCCTCCATCCAATTTCTAATGGTTTCCCAGTCTGCTCGATTATACAGGGGAATCGTTTTTATTATATTTTCAACTTGTCCAAATTGGAACATGGTCAGACTGCAATAAGTTTGGCAGTGTTTCTAGGGTTGAGAACTGAAGACACGAGTTAGACAGAAGAATATCCACTGTAGACGGTTGGACATCGATTGAATGCAATGATTGTAAAGTTCATTTCCAGTTGCATTGTTAGTTCTACAATTCCAATGTATATGTTGTGCGTTCTGATCCCCAAACATGAAGAAGTCCTTTGAAGTCATAGTTAGTAAATCCAGATCCGATTTAAAATGTAGAGTGAGACGGATTATAGGCAGCAGTAAAAATAACTGGACGTCTATTAATCAATACTTGAATGGAAATATTTTCTATTGCCCGCGTATTAGTCTTTGGAAGTAATTGATGTCTTATGTTGGTTTTTATTGCGATGAGTACTCCTCCACCATGCGTAGGACGATCCTCTCTATATATCTTGTAACCACCCAATTTAAATTTGTGGTAAGGTTTTAAAAATGTTTCATTAAGAAGAAGAATATCAATATTTTTGTTGTGTAAAATTTGTTCCAATTGTGAAACTGCTGGCTCAGTCGTTATGCCCTGAGCATTCCAGTGCATAACATGAACATCTTGTAAATTTGTAGTATTATATGGCATGTTTAAGCATCATACCTAAGACTTTTAGCTTCTCATATTTATTTTGACACCTTTAAAGAGCATCGACAGCATTGAAAAATTTTTACAATAGTTGATCGTTAGAAATATCATCATCATTGATAGTATGACTATTGTTTCTTTCTGCTTCTGAGAACAATTTTTTATTATTTGAATTCATATCACTTGAAGAACATGGTTGTTCACGAGTTGGTAGTTGTGGAAAACTACTATTATCTGCGTTAAGGAACGAAAAATTAGTTCTATTACTGGTTTCTCTAGATTTGGTTGTAATTCGTTGACGAATTTCTAAATATTCTTGTCTGCAAGGACATTTAAGGTCATCGGCTCTGTGATTCACATTTCTGAGATTTTTCTGCGTGCAGTTATAACATTTGTATACTATACTGTCGTCATGCTTGCCTTTGTTTAAAGTGCAGTCAGCATAAATATTACCCGCACATGCTGGGCATACAGATACTCTGCTACAATTCTTAGCTCCATGTCCATACATTGAGCATTTTAAACATTGAGTTGGGCCCCTTTTAGTTACCTGTTGCCGGTCGAGCTAGGCTCACCAGAGGCATCTTGAATTTGGGGCAATTGCCCCAGTAAAGTGTTCTTTTATTATTTTTCATAATAAAAAATAATAAAAAATTTATTTATTTAATAGCTTTTTAAATAAATTGAAAGAAAACGTAAGAGTAAAATGTGAAACTATGTTTACAGTATGAGGCGGAGATGCCAGATGAAACAGAAACATCATAACATTCAATCTACTGAAAAATATACTTAACCCAGATATACCGACTGTACTACATGTAGTACATGTAGTTCTTGTTTACAGGATACGTCACGTTTATCAAAATACCATTTTCACATACTTAGTACTCACCAATACCTCGTGGGAAATTGTGTGATCGCATTATTTTTTGCTACTATTTTTGATTTATTGAATTTTTAATTTGTGATATTTTCAGAATGCCCATATTCAGTCATTATGGACATATCTCGTTTGTACGGAAAGTAAAATTTTGTACATTTACAAGTGAATAAATACTATATTTTTTTGGAATTTATATTTATGAACAGTAGCTTGATTGTTATATTCATGAATGTTTAATTATTGAGTTTTAGTTTTGTTGCTGTGACCAAAATGTCCTCTATATTGGACGACTTTAAAAACCACTTTTTTCAATAAATTTTTAAAAAAAACTATATTTGCAATGTTTTTTATTTCTCAGTTGCTTCCAAAATAATATAAAAGTACTTTTAAAATGATCAAGCTCAAGCAGTCGGCATATCTGGGTTAATAGTTCAAATTCTCCCATATTAAAAATATGCTTTAAACTTTCGACGAAACCAAACTGAAACAAAATCCAATTAACACTTAATCGCATTTTCAACTTTGCTAGAGAAAATAACCTAACAATTAAACCACAAAAAGTAAACCCAATATCTTCACACCCACCTAAATACAACATTAGCCCAATATCAGAAATCGTTCACACCTGCCTCTAATTACAGAAATAATAGCGAAACATAAAGATTACAAACTTATTTTTACAGATGGTTCCAAAGATAATGGTAATGTATCTTACAGTGTTACTACCTCCGATTCCATTATAAGAAATTCCATACTCCCCTCATATTCGACAATATTCTCTGCTGAAATAATAGCAATATTTGAGGCAATCAAACACATTGGAGATACAACAACAAAAATAATGATTTAGTCAGACTCATTATCGGCTATACGATCTATTAGTAATTTACACAACACAAACTACTACTCCAATTCCCACTACACATTCTCACGACACCGGAATGACCCGAGTTCACTCGGCCAAGGGCTGTCAACCCAGCAACAACAACTATACAATTTTTGATCACGGAGCTGCACCTTCCGGCATTGCTGCTCCACATCCTACTGGTCCGTGCCGGAATTGAAGTAAATCCCGGACCATGGTTCTGCACGGTTTGCCAGAACCGACTGCATCACATGTCAACACAATTAAGGTGCAACTCTTGTTTGGGCTGGTGTCACCTTAGGAATTGTTCCGGACTAAATCATGAGTGGTCGGAGAATTACGTTGCCCCATGCTGTCAGCGACGTAGTTCATCGGCGTCTTCGGCATCATCGTCGTCATCCTAAGCCACACCTCCACCCTCCCCACCGCAATCACAACAACAACAGCAGCAGCAACAACCATCGCCGCTCACACCATCGATTGCAGTCCGTAGACCTGGGGTGATATCCATATTGCAGTTCAACTGCAATGGCCTCCAAGGGAAAATATCTGAGATAACCCGATTTATGCGCCAACACAACATCGTGGTCGCTGCGGTCCAGGAGACAAAACTTACGAGTAATTCCAGTCTGCAAAGTTGCAACGGATACAACGTTCTCCGAAAAGACCGCACCAGAGGCAACGGTGGAGGCATCACATTTATTATACACAACACCGTGCAGTATAGGGTTATTTCTCTCAATCTGAATTCTAGAGACCAATATCTTGAAGTTCAGGGTATTGCGGTCAGATCGGGAGATACGGAGTTGGAGCTCTATAATGTCTACATTCCGCCAGTAGCCAGTTGTCCAACAGGCTACCATCCCGACATTAGGACCTTACTAGATGGTGATACTCGTTTGGTCCTAGGGGATTTTAACGCTCACCATCAGCTCTGGCACTCTAGTCTTGGGGAAGACCAGAGAGGAGCGTCACTGGCGGAACAGATTGACGAATCCACCTTCTGCACACTAAATGATGATGCCCCCACACGGATTATGGGTAATTGAGCAAGTTCGACAGACATCACCATAGCGAGTCCTGGTCTGATTAACTGCACAACCTGGCGTGCAGTTATTTCTCTAGCATCAGACCATTTACCCATAATCGTTTGTCGGAAAGACCCAACGATTTCATCGTCTCTGAATGCCGAACTTACATCAACCAAAAGAAAGCAGACTGGCTTCAGAGAATTTAACGACCGCATCTTCAATGGTCTACCGATTCCCTCCAACGTACACAAAGCAGAGAGGAAGTTTCGCGAAACCATCACAGCAGCAGCCGCTCGCTTCATTCCCGCTGGTAGAATATCCGTAGTGCGACCGCACTTCCCAGCAGAAGCAGCGGGACTCGCAGATGAACGTGATGACATCCGAAGTACCAACCCTGACGACCCTAGGATCGCCCAGCTGAACCTCGATATCAGCAGGTTGGTAAATGAGGACAAGCGAAACAAATGGTTGGATCATTTGAAGAACTGCAACTTAAGTTATGGAGTTGGCAAGTTGTGGTCCACAGTTCGGTCTCTCTCCAATCCGACTAAGAAGGATGATAGGGTCGCGATTAAGTTTGCAGATACCACCATATCCGACCCTAAACGGTGCGCGCGAGCTTTTTGCCGACAATTCATTGAGCACCCCGAGAGAGACAAGGCGAAAAAAAGTATTGTCCGCAAACTACACGATCTTCTAGTCTCGGACACACCACAACTTTACACGCCAACTGAAGTTGCAGAAGCCATCAACACAGCTAAGCCTTCAAAGGCAATAGGACCTGATGGGATATCCATGCTGATGCTAAAACACCTAGGCGAGCGGGGAGTCGAGTACCTGACAATGGTTTTTAATCTGTCAGTGAGGAGCTTAACTACACAGAAAAAATTATTGCATAAATTTGTTCAATTAATTTATTTTTTGGTTCTATTTTAAACTTTAATAATTTTTTTTAATTAATTCAATTATTTTTTTACTTGGTTGAAGAATTTTTCGAAAAACAAAAAAAATTCTGACGTTTTTAAAGAAATTAAAATAGGAAAAGAAAACATATTTAGAAAATGTGTATACATATATTTTAGTCAAATATAATAGTTTTGTAGACAATGTCCTCAATTTAGACAATTTTGAAAGTACAAACATGTTTGATTGAAATTAAAATAGGAAAAGAAAACATATTTAGAAAATGTGTATACATATATCTTAGTCAAATATAATAGTTTTGTAGACAATGTCCTCAATTTAGACAATTTTGAAAGTACAAACATGTTTGATTGTATGTAAATGTCTGTAATTTTAAAGTCTTTGTACATATTAATAAGAAGCAAGCGTTATGGATGTGTAAATGCGGAATCCGATGTACGAAATACATTTTCTTTTGAAGATGATCTACCTTAGGTAAGTACGATTGTATTCCTTTCTAAAATGTCTTTAATTTGATGTAACTTTTCTTTTATCATCCATTAGATCTAATTTCTTTGAAATGCGTGCCCGAGCTGACCCCGTTAAAGTTTTGTGGATTCTAATGTTTGTTGATTCTGATATTCCCAACTTATTATTCCGATTGATCTTAGGGATAATACTTCCATTTTCGGGTAAGTACTGGTTCAGACAAGATAATTTGTTCAATACGATGTTGAATTTCTTTGTTTTTGTTTCACTCCTATGTCAAAATGCACCGTTAGTTGAAGGCTGCCACCGAGATGATGCCATGTTTATTTTTAATTTCTAGTTAAATTATAAGTACTTATGTATTTACATTAGACATTACATACATTACATACATTACATACATTACATACATTACATACATTACATACATTACATACATTACATACATTACATACATTACATACATTACATACATTACATACATTACATACATTACATACATTACATACATTACATACATTACATACATTACATACATTACATACATTACATACATTACATACATTACATACATTACATACATTACATACATTACATACATTACATACATTACATACATTACATACATTACATACATTACATACATTACATACATTACATACATTACATACATTACATACATTACATACATTACATACATTACATACATTACATACATTACATACATTACATACATTACATACATTACATACATTACATACATTACATACATTACATACATTACATACATTACATACATTACATACATTACATACATTACATACATTACATACATTACATACATTACATACATTACATACATTACATACATTACATACATTACATACATTACATACATTACATACATTACATACATTACATACATTACATACATTACATACATTACATACATTACATACATTACATACATTACATACATTACATACATTACATACATTACATACATTACATACATTACATACATTACATACATTACATACATTACATACATTACATACATTACATACATTACATACATTACATACATTACATACATTACATACATTACATACATTACATACATTACATACATTACATACATTACATACATTACATACATTACATACATTACATACATTACATACATTACATACATTACATACATTACATACATTACATACATTACATACATTACATACATTACATACATTACATACATTACATACATTACATACATTACATACATTACATACATTACATACATTACATACATTACATACATTACATACATTACATACATTACATACATTACATACATTACATACATTACATACATTACATACATTACATACATTACATACATTACATACATTACATACATTACATACATTACATACATTACATACATTACATACATTACATACATTACATACATTACATACATTACATACATTACATACATTACATACATTACATACATTACATACATTACATACATTACATACATTACATACATTACATACATTACATACATTACATACATTACATACATTACATACATTACATACATTACATACATTACATACATTACATACATTACATACATTACATACATTACATACATTACATACATTACATACATTACATACATTACATACATTACATACATTACATACATTACATACATTACATACATTACATACATTACATACATTACATACATTACATACATTACATACATTACATACATTACATACATTACATACATTACATACATTACATACATTACATACATTACATACATTACATACATTACATACATTACATACATTACATACATTACATACATTACATACATTACATACATTACATACATTACATACATTACATACATTACATACATTACATACATTACATACATTACATACATTACATACATTACATACATTACATACATTACATACATTACATACATTACATACATTACATACATTACATACATTACATACATTACATACATTACATACATTACATACATTACATACATTACATACATTACATACATTACATACATTACATACATTACATACATTACATACATTACATACATTACATACATTACATACATTACATACATTACATACATTACATACATTACATACATTACATACATTACATACATTACATACATTACATACATTACATACATTACATACATTACATACATTACATACATTACATACATTACATACATTACATACATTACATACATTACATACATTACATACATTACATACATTACATACATTACATACATTACATACATTACATACATTACATACATTACATACATTACATACATTACATACATTACATACATTACATACATTACATACATTACATACATTACATACATTACATACATTACATACATTACATACATTACATACATTACATACATTACATACATTACATACATTACATACATTACATACATTACATACATTACATACATTACATACATTACATACATTACATACATTACATACATTACATACATTACATACATTACATACATTACATACATTACATACATTACATACATTACATACATTACATACATTACATACATTACATACATTACATACATTACATACATTACATACATTACATACATTACATACATTACATACATTACATACATTACATACATTACATACATTACATACATTACATACATTACATACATTACATACATTACATACATTACATACATTACATACATTACATACATTACATACATTACATACATTACATACATTACATACATTACATACATTACATACATTACATACATTACATACATTACATACATTACATACATTACATACATTACATACATTACATACATTACATACATTACATACATTACATACATTACATACATTACATACATTACATACATTACATACATTACATACATTACATACATTACATACATTACATACATTACATACATTACATACATTACATACATTACATACATTACATACATTACATACATTACATACATTACATACATTACATACATTACATACATTACATACATTACATACATTACATACATTACATACATTACATACATTACATACATTACATACATTACATACATTACATACATTACATACATTACATACATTACATACATTACATACATTACATACATTACATACATTACATACATTACATACATTACATACATTACATACATTACATACATTACATACATTACATACATTACATACATTACATACATTACATACATTACATACATTACATACATTACATACATTACATACATTACATACATTACATACATTACATACATTACATACATTACATACATTACATACATTACATACATTACATACATTACATACATTACATACATTACATACATTACATACATTACATACATTACATACATTACATACATTACATACATTACATACATTACATACATTACATACATTACATACATTACATACATTACATACATTACATACATTACATACATTACATACATTACATACATTACATACATTACATACATTACATACATTACATACATTACATACATTACATACATTACATACATTACATACATTACATACATTACATACATTACATACATTACATACATTACATACATTACATACATTACATACATTACATACATTACATACATTACATACATTACATACATTACATACATTACATACATTACATACATTACATACATTACATACATTACATACATTACATACATTACATACATTACATACATTACATACATTACATACATTACATACATTACATACATTACATACATTACATACATTACATACATTACATACATTACATACATTACATACATTACATACATTACATACATTACATACATTACATACATTACATACATTACATACATTACATACATTACATACATTACATACATTACATACATTACATACATTACATACATTACATACATTACATACATTACATACATTACATACATTACATACATTACATACATTACATACATTACATACATTACATACATTACATACATTACATACATTACATACATTACATACATTACATACATTACATACATTACATACATTACATACATTACATACATTACATACATTACATACATTACATACATTACATACATTACATACATTACATACATTACATACATTACATACATTACATACATTACATACATTACATACATTACATACATTACATACATTACATACATTACATACATTACATACATTACATACATTACATACATTACATACATTACATACATTACATACATTACATACATTACATACATTACATACATTACATACATTACATACATTACATACATTACATACATTACATACATTACATACATTACATACATTACATACATTACATACATTACATACATTACATACATTACATACATTACATACATTACATACATTACATACATTACATACATTACATACATTACATACATTACATACATTACATACATTACATACATTACATACATTACATACATTACATACATTACATACATTACATACATTACATACATTACATACATTACATACATTACATACATTACATACATTACATACATTACATACATTACATACATTACATACATTACATACATTACATACATTACATACATTACATACATTACATACATTACATACATTACATACATTACATACATTACATACATTACATACATTACATACATTACATACATTACATACATTACATACATTACATACATTACATACATTACATACATTACATACATTACATACATTACATACATTACATACATTACATACATTACATACATTACATACATTACATACATTACATACATTACATACATTACATACATTACATACATTACATACATTACATACATTACATACATTACATACATTACATACATTACATACATTACATACATTACATACATTACATACATTACATACATTACATACATTACATACATTACATACATTACATACATTACATACATTACATACATTACATACATTACATACATTACATACATTACATACATTACATACATTACATACATTACATACATTACATACATTACATACATTACATACATTACATACATTACATACATTACATACATTACATACATTACATACATTACATACATTACATACATTACATACATTACATACATTACATACATTACATACATTACATACATTACATACATTACATACATTACATACATTACATACATTACATACATTACATACATTACATACATTACATACATTACATACATTACATACATTACATACATTACATACATTACATACATTACATACATTACATACATTACATACATTACATACATTACATACATTACATACATTACATACATTACATACATTACATACATTACATACATTACATACATTACATACATTACATACATTACATACATTACATACATTACATACATTACATACATTACATACATTACATACATTACATACATTACATACATTACATACATTACATACATTACATACATTACATACATTACATACATTACATACATTACATACATTACATACATTACATACATTACATACATTACATACATTACATACATTACATACATTACATACATTACATACATTACATACATTACATACATTACATACATTACATACATTACATACATTACATACATTACATACATTACATACATTACATACATTACATACATTACATACATTACATACATTACATACATTACATACATTACATACATTACATACATTACATACATTACATACATTACATACATTACATACATTACATACATTACATACATTACATACATTACATACATTACATACATTACATACATTACATACATTACATACATTACATACATTACATACATTACATACATTACATACATTACATACATTACATACATTACATACATTACATACATTACATACATTACATACATTACATACATTACATACATTACATACATTACATACATTACATACATTACATACATTACATACATTACATACATTACATACATTACATACATTACATACATTACATACATTACATACATTACATACATTACATACATTACATACATTACATACATTACATACATTACATACATTACATACATTACATACATTACATACATTACATACATTACATACATTACATACATTACATACATTACATACATTACATACATTACATACATTACATACATTACATACATTACATACATTACATACATTACATACATTACATACATTACATACATTACATACATTACATACATTACATACATTACATACATTACATACATTACATACATTACATACATTACATACATTACATACATTACATACATTACATACATTACATACATTACATACATTACATACATTACATACATTACATACATTACATACATTACATACATTACATACATTACATACATTACATACATTACATACATTACATACATTACATACATTACATACATTACATACATTACATACATTACATACATTACATACATTACATACATTACATACATTACATACATTACATACATTACATACATTACATACATTACATACATTACATACATTACATACATTACATACATTACATACATTACATACATTACATACATTACATACATTACATACATTACATACATTACATACATTACATACATTACATACATTACATACATTACATACATTACATACATTACATACATTACATACATTACATACATTACATACATTACATACATTACATACATTACATACATTACATACATTACATACATTACATACATTACATACATTACATACATTACATACATTACATACATTACATACATTACATACATTACATACATTACATACATTACATACATTACATACATTACATACATTACATACATTACATACATTACATACATTACATACATTACATACATTACATACATTACATACATTACATACATTACATACATTACATACATTACATACATTACATACATTACATACATTACATACATTACATACATTACATACATTACATACATTACATACATTACATACATTACATACATTACATACATTACATACATTACATACATTACATACATTACATACATTACATACATTACATACATTACATACATTACATACATTACATACATTACATACATTACATACATTACATACATTACATACATTACATACATTACATACATTACATACATTACATACATTACATACATTACATACATTACATACATTACATACATTACATACATTACATACATTACATACATTACATACATTACATACATTACATACATTACATACATTACATACATTACATACATTACATACATTACATACATTACATACATTACATACATTACATACATTACATACATTACATACATTACATACATTACATACATTACATACATTACATACATTACATACATTACATACATTACATACATTACATACATTACATACATTACATACATTACATACATTACATACATTACATACATTACATACATTACATACATTACATACATTACATACATTACATACATTACATACATTACATACATTACATACATTACATACATTACATACATTACATACATTACATACATTACATACATTACATACATTACATACATTACATACATTACATACATTACATACATTACATACATTACATACATTACATACATTACATACATTACATACATTACATACATTACATACATTACATACATTACATACATTACATACATTACATACATTACATACATTACATACATTACATACATTACATACATTACATACATTACATACATTACATACATTACATACATTACATACATTACATACATTACATACATTACATACATTACATACATTACATACATTACATACATTACATACATTACATACATTACATACATTACATACATTACATACATTACATACATTACATACATTACATACATTACATACATTACATACATTACATACATTACATACATTACATACATTACATACATTACATACATTACATACATTACATACATTACATACATTACATACATTACATACATTACATACATTACATACATTACATACATTACATACATTACATACATTACATACATTACATACATTACATACATTACATACATTACATACATTACATACATTACATACATTACATACATTACATACATTACATACATTACATACATTACATACATTACATACATTACATACATTACATACATTACATACATTACATACATTACATACATTACATACATTACATACATTACATACATTACATACATTACATACATTACATACATTACATACATTACATACATTACATACATTACATACATTACATACATTACATACATTACATACATTACATACATTACATACATTACATACATTACATACATTACATACATTACATACATTACATACATTACATACATTACATACATTACATACATTACATACATTACATACATTACATACATTACATACATTACATACATTACATACATTACATACATTACATACATTACATACATTACATACATTACATACATTACATACATTACATACATTACATACATTACATACATTACATACATTACATACATTACATACATTACATACATTACATACATTACATACATTACATACATTACATACATTACATACATTACATACATTACATACATTACATACATTACATACATTACATACATTACATACATTACATACATTACATACATTACATACATTACATACATTACATACATTACATACATTACATACATTACATACATTACATACATTACATACATTACATACATTACATACATTACATACATTACATACATTACATACATTACATACATTACATACATTACATACATTACATACATTACATACATTACATACATTACATACATTACATACATTACATACATTACATACATTACATACATTACATACATTACATACATTACATACATTACATACATTACATACATTACATACATTACATACATTACATACATTACATACATTACATACATTACATACATTACATACATTACATACATTACATACATTACATACATTACATACATTACATACATTACATACATTACATACATTACATACATTACATACATTACATACATTACATACATTACATACATTACATACATTACATACATTACATACATTACATACATTACATACATTACATACATTACATACATTACATACATTACATACATTACATACATTACATACATTACATACATTACATACATTACATACATTACATACATTACATACATTACATACATTACATACATTACATACATTACATACATTACATACATTACATACATTACATACATTACATACATTACATACATTACATACATTACATACATTACATACATTACATACATTACATACATTACATACATTACATACATTACATACATTACATACATTACATACATTACATACATTACATACATTACATACATTACATACATTACATACATTACATACATTACATACATTACATACATTACATACATTACATACATTACATACATTACATACATTACATACATTACATACATTACATACATTACATACATTACATACATTACATACATTACATACATTACATACATTACATACATTACATACATTACATACATTACATACATTACATACATTACATACATTACATACATTACATACATTACATACATTACATACATTACATACATTACATACATTACATACATTACATACATTACATACATTACATACATTACATACATTACATACATTACATACATTACATACATTACATACATTACATACATTACATACATTACATACATTACATACATTACATACATTACATACATTACATACATTACATACATTACATACATTACATACATTACATACATTACATACATTACATACATTACATACATTACATACATTACATACATTACATACATTACATACATTACATACATTACATACATTACATACATTACATACATTACATACATTACATACATTACATACATTACATACATTACATACATTACATACATTACATACATTACATACATTACATACATTACATACATTACATACATTACATACATTACATACATTACATACATTACATACATTACATACATTACATACATTACATACATTACATACATTACATACATTACATACATTACATACATTACATACATTACATACATTACATACATTACATACATTACATACATTACATACATTACATACATTACATACATTACATACATTACATACATTACATACATTACATACATTACATACATTACATACATTACATACATTACATACATTACATACATTACATACATTACATACATTACATACATTACATACATTACATACATTACATACATTACATACATTACATACATTACATACATTACATACATTACATACATTACATACATTACATACATTACATACATTACATACATTACATACATTACATACATTACATACATTACATACATTACATACATTACATACATTACATACATTACATACATTACATACATTACATACATTACATACATTACATACATTACATACATTACATACATTACATACATTACATACATTACATACATTACATACATTACATACATTACATACATTACATACATTACATACATTACATACATTACATACATTACATACATTACATACATTACATACATTACATACATTACATACATTACATACATTACATACATTACATACATTACATACATTACATACATTACATACATTACATACATTACATACATTACATACATTACATACATTACATACATTACATACATTACATACATTACATACATTACATACATTACATACATTACATACATTACATACATTACATACATTACATACATTACATACATTACATACATTACATACATTACATACATTACATACATTACATACATTACATACATTACATACATTACATACATTACATACATTACATACATTACATACATTACATACATTACATACATTACATACATTACATACATTACATACATTACATACATTACATACATTACATACATTACATACATTACATACATTACATACATTACATACATTACATACATTACATACATTACATACATTACATACATTACATACATTACATACATTACATACATTACATACATTACATACATTACATACATTACATACATTACATACATTACATACATTACATACATTACATACATTACATACATTACATACATTACATACATTACATACATTACATACATTACATACATTACATACATTACATACATTACATACATTACATACATTACATACATTACATACATTACATACATTACATACATTACATACATTACATACATTACATACATTACATACATTACATACATTACATACATTACATACATTACATACATTACATACATTACATACATTACATACATTACATACATTACATACATTACATACATTACATACATTACATACATTACATACATTACATACATTACATACATTACATACATTACATACATTACATACATTACATACATTACATACATTACATACATTACATACATTACATACATTACATACATTACATACATTACATACATTACATACATTACATACATTACATACATTACATACATTACATACATTACATACATTACATACATTACATACATTACATACATTACATACATTACATACATTACATACATTACATACATTACATACATTACATACATTACATACATTACATACATTACATACATTACATACATTACATACATTACATACATTACATACATTACATACATTACATACATTACATACATTACATACATTACATACATTACATACATTACATACATTACATACATTACATACATTACATACATTACATACATTACATACATTACATACATTACATACATTACATACATTACATACATTACATACATTACATACATTACATACATTACATACATTACATACATTACATACATTACATACATTACATACATTACATACATTACATACATTACATACATTACATACATTACATACATTACATACATTACATACATTACATACATTACATACATTACATACATTACATACATTACATACATTACATACATTACATACATTACATACATTACATACATTACATACATTACATACATTACATACATTACATACATTACATACATTACATACATTACATACATTACATACATTACATACATTACATACATTACATACATTACATACATTACATACATTACATACATTACATACATTACATACATTACATACATTACATACATTACATACATTACATACATTACATGTTAATTAATTTTAAGCTTTTAAATGTATATGTTTATACAATATGTAGAGTAATTATAATAATGAAATAAAATTTAAAAATTGCCAATTAATTTCAGGATTGTGTTAATTAATATTTTAATAAAATTTAGTGCAAAATAGCAATTACAAACATTATTGATTCAATTAAAAATTTAATTGAAATTTGTGCAGAAATTCAATTATTTTATTTAATACTAATTTAATTGGTTTTTTTTCCAATTAATTAATAGTATCATTTTGATGATTGGAGCAAAATCAAACATATTTTTAATTAATATAATCAATTTCGTAATTGAAACTCATTTTTATTTTTTTCTGTGTATACCCGATGTCTGGAAAATGGGTCGAGTGATCCCATTGCTAAAACCTGGGAAAATCACGAGTGAGGGACAATCGTACAGGCCGATTTCCCTCCTGTCACCTGTAGCGAAGACACTCGAAGCTCTTCTCCTCCCTCAGCTGACCCGTCAACTACCAGCTGCTCGTCACCAGCATGGATTCCGTAAAATGTACAGTACCACCACAGCATTATCCGCCATAGTCACTCAGATCTCAGTCACTCAGATCTAGTGGCACTTGACCTGTCGAAAGCCTTCGACACTGTCAGTTACGCCACACTCTTCCAGGACATCCTGCAGTCCACAATCCCCAACAACACGAAGAGATGGATAGTGAACTATCTGAGTGGCAGGCAGTCGTTCGTGGAGTTTTGAGACAAATGCTCAAAACCCCGTAGAGTTAAACAAGGAGTCCCTCAGGGCGGGGTCCTGTCGCTGCTCCTGTTTAACATCTACCTCTCTAAACTCCCAGTGCCCCACAGGGCGTAGAGATAATCTCGTATGCGGACGACTGCACTATATTGGCAACAGGTCACAACGTTGATGAGCTTTGCGGTATGGTAAATGGTTATCTCAATGAAATCCACAATTTCTTCACTGCACGTAACCTGCAGTTATCACCAGCGAAGTCATCAGCAACACTCTTCAACACCTGGACGAAGGAGGTAAACCTGGATTTAGGCATCATGGTCTACGGCGTACAAATTCCGACAGTGAACCACCCGAAAATCTTGGGTGTCACTTTTGATAGCCTTTTTACCTCCTCAGCGCACGCCACTGCAATCACGCATAAACTGCGAAATAGGAACAAGGTCCTCAAAGCACTAGCCGGCAGTACTTGGGGTATGGACAAAGAAACCCTGCTTGCTACCTACAAGACGATTGGTCGGTCAGTGGTCAACTATGCTGCTCCAGTGTGGTCGCCTTCGTTGAGTGATACCCAGTGGAGAAATATTCAAAGCTGTCAAAACGCAGCAATAACACCACCTTCACGAGGAAACCAAGGTTGTACCGGTCAAGGAACACAACGTCATGTTGACGCAACAGTTTCTTCTGGGATGTCATAGGAGTAGTCATCCAAACTTCAACATCACACAGTTGTTGTCATGACCTTCGGAAATACGAGGAGAACATACAGAGGTATGTGCAGGATCCATTTGATCGCCGCTCGTATATGACAGCTTTGAACGACATTCACAGAGACGCCATCAATTCCGCGGTAGCAGGATTCCGTATGAATGTCGTACTTGGAGGTCGCCCACCACCGATAGCAGACGCCGAGAAGATTCTGCCGCGTGGAACAAGAGTCGTTCTGGCACAACTTAGATCAGGATGGAGCAACAGGCTTAATGCCTTTTGGTCCCGCATAGACCGTGCCGTCCTTAACTTATGCCCAGCATGTGGTCAGGGTCCTCATGACACCCTCCACATATTTAACTGTTCAGCCAACCCTACTTCACTCAGTCCAATGGATTTATGGACTCATCCTGTTGAAGTAGCTCAATTTCTTGGACTTGAACAACATGCAGAACCACCAGAACATCCAGATTGATTATTGTAAATTGTTCATGCTGCTACAACAACAACAACTACTAGAAATATGTCAGAGAATTTGCTGATTCAGTGGCTAAACTATCCCATAATCCCTATTCATCTAACACCAAATCTTAATACCCATGATATATTAATTCACATTCGAGATTTATTAATCAGTCAAGGAAATTGTTTAAGTTAGTTTTTTTGTATGTGTATACTCCCTTTTGTTCACCCTTGGGTGGGGATATTTTTTCTAAATTGTAACGAGTAAAACCGTTAACGGTACTTTTCTTAAGCATTGTTCGCCACTTTGTTTTGCATATAATAATCTATTCGTAGCTTGATCGCTAAGACCCATACATCGTATTCTCACACATAAAGGTAATATAATAAAGAAAATAATTTTTTAATATAAACAACATAAAAATACAGTTTTATTTCTTTTTCTATTTCACGCACAAACATTTGGTCCAATCGAGCCGGATTTTTTGCCGCACATAAAACAAGTACGAAGAACACAAATTAATTTGTATCTCCTTTTTTTATTTTATGGTCATAAAAGGATCGCCATTTTTTGGACACTTTCCGCAATTACCATCGTCTATTTCTTATTTTTGGAAAACATATTTAAAAAATAATAACATATATAATAAAAATAAAATTTATAAAAAAGTTCTGTGAATTTTGTAAAAGAAAAGGTTTTTTTTATTTATTTTGTTTATTAAAAACAAAAGTGTTTAAACAAACACTCACATATACATACATATTAATTATAATATTACTGTGTGTTTGTTGTAGTTGGTCGCTTTTCCAACCCTCACTTTATTTGACACTTGCTTTGTGTTTCGTTTTCTCCTACTAGAAAATATTAACGGACAGAATTATAAAAACTAAATTTATTTTGATAATTTGCTCATTTTTTGTGACAAGATAAAGATCTTTCGAGTTTTAAACGAAAAAAAAATTAATTAAAATTAATATTATTAATTGTGCTTATTAATAAATAACAAGTGGTGGAAATAGTGTTGTGTTTTTTGTTGATATTAAATAAATACAGACATTATCATCTGCAGGGTTTAATCTTCGAAAATGGACTTCGAACGATAAGGCAATTTTAGCGGGTTTTCCCCCAGAATATTTGATAGATGAGAAACTTTTGGTTTTTGTCGAATCAAGTAGTTCGAAAACGCTGGGACTCCAATGAAATGCTCATTTGGACGCTTTCTATTTTAAGGTGAATCATATAGCGCGACGTTTGCACTACACTAAGAGGGAAGTTCTGTCAACAATCGCGAAATTATTTGACCCGGTAGGTTGGTTCAGTTTTAGTAGTAGCAAAAATGCTAATGCAAAAAGTTTGGCAGGATCAGATAGATTGGGATGAGGATATAAAAATGTCAACACAAACCGAATGGGAGAAATTTGTGGCTTCGTATCATGAAGTCAATGGTATATAAATTCCTCGATGGGTTCATTATGAACCAGAATCCTCAGTAGAGCTTCATGTTTTTTCTGATGTCTTGGAAAAGGCATATGCGGGGGTAATATATATTCGGGTGGAAACACCTAGAGGAGAAATTTTCACTCATTTGCTAACATGCAAGACGAAAGTGGCCCCTATTAAATCGGTTACTCTACCTCGTCTTGAACTTTGTGGTGCTGTGTTAGCGGCAGACCTTTTGAAGGCCGTGTTGTGTGAAATTGACATTCCATTGCACCAGGTTTATTGTTGGACTGATTCTACGATCGTCCTTTCCTGGACCCTGTTCTTGGGCAACCTTTGTTGCAAATCGAGTTTGCAAGATACAGGAAATTGTAGGAAAATATAATTGGCATCATGTCAGATCTGAGGAAAATCCAGCGGATTTAGGAAGTAGAGGAGTTACACCTTCTCTTTTAGCACAGAGCTCTCTTTGGTAAAATGGTCCACAATGGCTTCGGGACGAAAAGTCTACTTGGAATCTGAAAAATCGATCCATGCTTGATACCGATCTTGAGGTTCGAAATGTAAAATCTCATTTCTCTTTTTTCACGAATTACGAGGACGTTTTGGAGAGATTTTCGTCGCTTGATCGTGCTATCCGAGTTTTATCCTACGTTTTCAGATTTTTCCACAGAACTCATTCGCTTTATAGGAACCGATATTCGTATGACACCATAACGCTGTCTGAAAATGAAGTGAGACATGTGAAACTACGTTTGGCCATTGTGGCCCAAAAAGGTAATTTCGCGGAGGAATACAAGTGTCTATTAGAAAAAAGACCACTTTCTTCTAAAAGTTCGCTTTTACCTCTAAATCCGTTTCTTGACAATGAGGGTGTCATGAGACTTAATGGTCGATTGGCTAGGTCGCCTTAATTGGTTTATACGGAACGGCATCCTATTTTATTGCCATATTCATGTCGCTTCACGCTCCTTTTAGCAGAATTTATTCACAAGATTTCCATTCACGGTGGAAATCAACTAATGCTAAGGATAATACGAATCGAATATTGGATTCCTCGTTTAAAGACACTTGTTAGAACTATTGTTAATCGATGTAAGCGATGCGTGTTGGATCGTAAACGCGCTTGCACTCAACTAATGGCTGCCTTACCCCCAGAACGGACGAACTTGGATCGACCGTTTACAACAACAGGAGTTGATTTCGCTGGTCCCTTCGACATGAAAAATTTGAACGGTAGGTCGTGTCATATCTTAAAGGCCTATGTCTGTATTTTTGTATGTTTCGCCAACAAAGCAAACAGGAGTTGATTTCGCTGGTCCCTTCGACATGAAAAATTTGAACGGTAGGTCGTGTCATATCTTAAAGGCCTATGTCTGTATTTTTGTATGTTTCGCCAACAAAGCCGTACACTTAGAAGTTACTTCAGATTTATCAACAGATAAATTTTTAACGGCATTTAATCGATTTATTTCGAGACGCGGTTTTGTAGGTGCTTCTCGAGAGTTGGAGAGAGAATTTAAAACCTTTTTATTGGAAAGTAGGGCTAGGATGTGTTCGACGTTTGGCATCAACGGCCTTTCATGGCGTTTTATTCCTGCTGGTGCTCCCCATATGGGAGGTTTATGGGAAGCGGGATTTCGAAGTTTCAAACTGCACTTTCGTAAAGATGCACATTCCGGTAAATATACCTTTGTCACCCACTCCTTGGAAAATGGGAAGAGTCGTTAGGACTTATCCAGGAAGCGATAATAAAGCGACCAATTACAAAACTGGTTGTTTTAACCAGTGAAACTGTTTAAAAATTGTTTTGTTAACCTTCATTGTTTCCTAGTATCATGGATCCTCTTACTCACTTGTCGGAAGAAGCTTTGCTTGAGGATTACAATGAGACAATGGAGGTGTACTCAACAGCCACGATTACTACTACACATCATCTACATGAGGAAACCAGGTTACTGTCGGTCAGACAACATAATGTGTTGTTGACTAGACAGTTCCTGTTGGCATGCCATCTGCCGAGTCACCCAAACCATCAGATACTGATGCAGGATCCTCTTCCCCGACACATCCGGATGGACTTTCGACACTTTCGCAGCGACATCCAAGACGTCATACCATCGGACGTCGACAGATTGTCTATTGCAAGTGCTCGGAAATTGTTGCATCAAACGGCGGTTACTGAAGCCATTAATGGCTACAGATGCAACAGAGTCCTAAATGAACACCCCCCTGCGAATCCGGTCGGGAATTCGCGAAACGTCCCTAAAAATTGTCGCATTTGTGATTGTAGGCATCAATTGTCTTCGTGTCGTAAATTCAAAAATATGACTTGTGAAAAGAGAATTAGGATGGTGCTACTACACCATTATTGCTCGCGTTGTCTTTCTGCAAATAATATTTCCCGCGATTGCTCAAGTCTGGCCAAGCCCCTCGGCCCAGTTCATGGTCTGATTCAAAACCATGCTATTTTGAGTGCAGTATGTAGTCTGTGTCAAACTACATCCCATAGACATTGTTCTATGGGAACCTTTTAAATTTATATACATATATATGAACTATATTACCAGCTGGTCTGACCTGGTCGTATGACCAACTTGTTATTTGAAAAAATAAATGAATTGAAAAAAAAAAATATGATTTAAGTTTACATTTTTTATTATTATTACCTATTTAATTTAAGATTTCTTGCAAGGTTCTTTGTTGTTGCAAGGTGGCCGGCAATGTTTAAGTTAGTTTTTTTGTATGTTTATACTTCCTTTTGTTCACCCTTGGGTGGGGATAATTTTTTTATAAATTGTAACGAGTAAAACCGTTAACAGTACTTTTCTTAAGCATTGTTCGCCACTTTTTTTTGCATATAATAATCTATTCGTAGCTTGATCGCTAAGACCCATACATTGTATTCTCACACATAAAGGTAATATGATAAAGAAAATAATTTTTTAATATAAACAAAATAAAAACACAGTTTTATTTCTTTTTTTATTTCACGCACAAACAGAAATAATTCATGGTCTAAAACCTCCAACTGGTACAAATCCATTATCCAAGAAAGGACAAATCTAAAAAAAATACCTAAACTTCAACGTAACCAAACATATCAGCTATCACAAATGTACTAAATTTATAAGACTAAGACTTGGGCAGACCTTCTGCACACGCACACATATAATCCGACCCGATATTTCAAACATCTTCCCATTTTGAAAACATGCATTAAATTTAAAACAATTCGAAGAAACCTCTTCAATACTGATGCAATTTTCATTCTTTCTAATCCATCATTAGAAAATATAATTGTAATTATAAAATTTTTGAAAACATGCAACATATTTAAAGATGTTTAATAATTAAATATATGTATGTAATAAACTCTATCTATTAATTTATCTTTTCTTTATAAAACAATACTAGCTTAAGACCATAGTAGTCATAGCTACATATAAGTTATCTTAAAATTGTATATATAACTTTAATATAACCAATAAATAAATAAATCTTAGTAATATAGATATCCAAACCAAATTCAGCAAAAATAAATTTTATATAAGGCGAACTCGCCTCACCAAATTTTGTGATGATCGGTCCACAATTACTCATAGCTACCCACTTCCGAAAATCACTTTAACTAGCATAAATCTCTTAAAAATGTTGGTATTCCAATAAAAATCAACACAAATAATTTATATTGTTCACACGGTGAACAAAAAGGTACCAAAATGTACCAACACTGGCTATATCGACGCCCCCAATATCATCACAGCAAAAAATACAACTGCAGCCAACTTCAACTGAAGATTGTGGTTCAAAATAGAGTTGAATAATAAAAACATCAATCTAAGTGAAGAAGTGAGCGAGAGCAACAGCTAAAGAAGCAGCGAAAGCCCCAACACTCTTAAACTCTTTGAAATTTAAAACTATTTAAAAACTTATCTAAACCTAAAGTTAAAAACAATTCAAAACATTCCACAACAGAATTAAAAACCCAAGAATCTAAAATAATAAATAGATAAAAACCATTAACCAAAAATATACTACCATATACTTAAAATAATAATTCAATAAACATATAAATTATAACGTTATTTAAAAGATACATATGTGTTGTTATTTACTTGGTTCCCCTCAAAACATTTACCCAAAAACCCGATTAAACATTGGTCCAATCGAACCGTCAAAGAAATCAGTGATAAATAAAAAAACAATACAGTCCACTAATAAAACAATACATAAATACACAAAAAATAAATTAGATCTACAAAAACATAAAGTGATCTGCTAAAACATTTTAAAGAAAGAGTGTGCAAAAAAAATTTACAAAACAAAAAATACCTCACCCTATCTGCAATCCAATACCAAAAACGCGAATTAGAAGAAGTATGGAATAAAATTAGCACCCGGTATGAATGGATTCGTGAATCTGAACTGATGGATGACCCTGAGAAAGCTGCTAGCATCATCATAGATGAACTCACCCGAGAATACACCAAACCCAAGTCTCTCTTCAGATCTCGAATTATTTCCATTGACGCAGCACTAGCAGATGCAACCCGACGGAAGCAACAGCTAAAGAAGCAGCGAAAGCCCCAACACTCTTAAACTCTTTGAAATTTAAAACTATTTAAAAACTTATCTAAACCTAAAGTTAAAAACAATTCAAAACATTCCACAACAGAATTAAAAACCCAAGAATCTAAAATAATAAATAGATAAAAACCATTAACCAAAAATATACTACCATATACTTAAAATAATAATTCAATAAACATATAAATTATAACGTTATTTAAAAGATACATATGTGTTGTTATTTACTTGGTTCCCCTCAAAACATTTACCCAAAAACCCGATTAAACATTGGTCCAATCGAACCGTCAAAGAAATCAGTGATAAATAAAAAAACAATACAGTCCACTAATAAAACAATACATAAATACACAAAAAATAAATTAGATCTACAAAAACATAAAGTGATCTGCTAAAACATTTTAAAGAAAGAGTGTGCAAAAAAAATTTACAAAACAAAAAATACCTCACCCTATCTGCAATCCAATACCAAAAACGCGAATTAGAAGAAGTATGGAATAAAATTAGCACCCGGTATGAATGGATTCGTGAATCTGAACTGATGGATGACCCTGAGAAAGCTGCTAGCATCATCATAGATGAACTCACCCGAGAATACACCAAACCCAAGTCTCTCTTCAGATCTCGAATTATTTCCATTGACGCAGCACTAGCAGATGCAACCCGACGGGAAGCCATAAAAAATTCTCCTCCTACCCCTTCTACTCCCACAACCCACCCTATAGCTAACTCTTCATTTAGCGTTCCACCCTGCGATATGCAAGAATTTGATGGTGATTATAAATGTTGGACGTCTTTTAGAGACATGTTCAAAGCCATTTATGGTAATAACCCTCGACTAAGTGGAGTAGAAAAGTTGTTTTACTTAAAACAAAAGACGCGGGGGGAGGCTAAAGAAATAGTTGATAGTGCACCCCTAAAAAACGATGGCTTTGTTATCGCTTGGACACAGCTAACTTCTCAATATGAGAATAAACGTTTGCAGGTCAATGCTCAACTGAAAACCCTATTCAGTCTACCCTTAGTTGATGTTCAATGCGGTTATGCCATACGAAAATTGCAAAGAATGGTTAATACTTGTATTTCCAATCTGAATACCCTGGACATAGATACGGATAATTGGGATCCAATATTCGTTTATCACTGTTCGTGCGAATTACCCAAAGAAACCCTGGAAGATTTCGAAAGAACCCTAAGAGACAGTTCCAATATACCCTCTTGGACTGAAATGAATATATTTTTAACAAATAAATACAAAGGTCTTGAATCCGTTAGTGATATCAAAGATTCTAACCCATACCCAAAGATTAAACATAGATCAGAGAATACAAATCAGAATAATAGAAATGACTATGTCAGTAGTGTTACCCATGAAAACGATACCCGTGACAAGAGAAAGCCTCAACCCAAACAAAATCTCTCCTACCCTACCCAAACCCTACACACTAATAAGCCAAATGGCTCAATATGTACTCTTTGTAATGCTACACACACTTTGAGAGATTGTCCATCATTTACTTCAATGGAAATAAATGACCGGATAAATTTTGTTAAAAACAATGGATGTTGTTATAATTGTTTGGCTATATCTCATGGTGTCAAGGAATGCACCAGTTCATTTACTTGTAGATTATGTGGAGGTAAACATAACACATTCCTTCACAGACCCAATCAAATCACGAGTTCGAACCCTAACCCTATAGATGAACAGCCTTCGGTGTCATCTCAGAACTCTGCACAATCGTTTTCTACCCTAACCCATCAAATTGAAACATTATTGGACGATAGAAAGAAACTACTGGGAACAGCAGTTTTAAATATTGAATTTGATGGTTCTCTATTTCCAGCACGAGCACTTATAGACCCAGCATCAGATTTCTCGTTTATTCCTGATCAGTTTAGACGTAGATTACGGTTACCCAACCCATAAAAGCTGAAATATCAGGTTTGAACGAAGTTGTATCAGCTCATTCAAACCAAATGTGTGAAGTTACTCTTAGGTCCAATACCCAAAAAGAGTTTAATTTAGAAATCCAAGCGATAGTGATCGAAACGCTAACTAGAACGTTACCCACCCAAAGCATAAACCCAAATATCATTAAAAATTTAAGAAGTATTCAGTTAGCAGATCCAAGGTTTTACGAAAGTAGACCTATCGACCTTATAATAGGAAGTGATTTCTACCCACAGATCATAAAATCTGGTGTTAATAATAATATTCTTTAGCTCAAGATACCAAATTTGGTTGGATCTTGACAGGACCTGTTGAAGAGACTCACCATACTCGAACCCAACCCGAAACCCAAAGAGTAGTTTCATATTTCAGCTCAGTTACCCAAAATAAAATTTCAACTCAAGAACGTAGTAAGTCTGTTGAAGAAACTAAATGTGAAGATATTTTCAAAAACACTACCCAAAATATACCCGATGTGCATTATCAAGAAGACCTTCGTACCCGTAAATTAAAATTTAAAGTCTGTCGCCATAAGGCAAGGTCAGAATACATACGACAAGAGAAGAATGTCATGAAGAACCCACAAACAAAAGCTGATAACGTGCTTCAAGAATGTGTTGATCTATGTCACACGAAACCCACCCAATTTTACAAAGATGATTCTTCAACGACTTCAAACGTTCTACCCCATCATGCTGTTGCCACACCCGATCGTTTTACGACAAATGTTCGAATTAATGCTTTTAGCGAAATTTCGAACTGCAATAGCTTAATTGATGCTACAACAAATAATGAATACCCAAGTCAGTTACATAAAGGATGTAAGTTTAAATACCCTACAAAAAATATTCAAGTAAATGATTTAGTTACCACTACCCAAGACAACCCACAGCCGAAAGAATGGACGTCGGATTCTCTAGATAATCCCATTCCTGGTACTGAGAGAAACAGCAGTTTAACGCATGTGATAAAACCCAATATCTTAACGTTAACTTCATTTACTCACCCATTATTAACATGTACCCATAACCCTTCAACTAACATCTTGTAACTCTTAATTAGCCCTTACCCTAACACTATATCTAACTCAATCATGACAGACTTTAATAGTTTGATTTTTCTTCATACAGAAAATTAACCTGCAGAATATAGTAACTAACCCAATCTCAAAGGCAAAATCATTTCAGGTACACCAGTCCAGAGAAATGTGATTTGATAAACCCAAATGTTACTTACTCAGGATTACCCACTTAAAACCCTAAGTATTCTGTTTATATCACAATACCCACACATATTACCCTTTAATTTGGATACAAATTAAAGTTCATTTTAATTCCAGGTCTGTCATGGCGGGGAGAATGTTCACACGGTGAACAAAAAGGTACCAAAATGTACCAACACTGGCTATATCGACGCCCCCAATATCATCACAGCAAAAAATACAACTGCAGCCAACTTCAACTGAAGATTGTGGTTCAAAATAGAGTTGAATAATAAAAACATCAATCTAAGTGAAGAAGTGAGTGAGAGCAACAGCTAAAGAAGCAGCGAAAGCCCCAACACTCTTAAACTCTTTGAAATTTAAAACTATTTAAAAACTTATCTAAACCTAAAGTTAAAAACAATTCAAGAATCTAAAATAATAAATAGATAAAAACCATTAACCGAAAATATACTACCATATACTTAAAATAATAATTCAATAAACATATAAATTATAACGTTATTTAAAAGATACATATGTTTTGTTATTTACTTGGTTCCCCTCAAAACATTTACCCAAAAACCCGATTAAACATATATATATGGGCAATTCCACGAGAATGACTACCACGACCGAAAACCCTTGAAACTTTTTTTCAAGATGATTTGAAAGGAGAAAACACTAAAATATTACTATGTGTAAGTATTTAGAGCTTATTATATTTTATTGGCATAATAATAGTTTAAACTGACTATATTTAATTTTTTAATTTAATTGGCATGTTTTAGGCTAAAATTGCGGCTAAAAGTAAATTCCGAATTAGCATATAGAATGAAATGAATTTGACTCTGATTGTTTATTTGCAATTATAAAATTTATTTTTATTTATAATTATTAATTACAGTAATATAATTAAGTAATTAAAAGAATTTGAAAAAGTACTAAGGCTAAGTCTTTTTATTAAAATTATCTTTTACTAAATGAATATTAATGGACATTAACAATATACATAAGTTAATAAAATATATACAAAATATATCCCAAAAAAGCCATTTTGATCAATAAAATTATTTGAAAAAAACCTTTGAGGGAGTGCTTTAGTTATGGCCAATACTGTATACAGAAGACGTGCCACCTAATTTTATGGAGATTGGTCCACAATTAGATTGTTGTAGGTTATCATACGGTCGGGCTTGACCGACTATACTTTCTCGTTTAAATATAAATTTAATGTGAAACTTTTATTTTTATGGGCAAAATGTTTGTAGATGGAAATTAGATGCTATTCACCAGAGTTGGGAGTAGTGCACTAAATTTGCAGTTTCCACTAAAAGTTAGTGATAGTGCAAAATTTTTCACTATCACTAATAGCTATTTAGTGGTGAGTTGAAAAATAACAGCAATAGTGGTACAAGAAAGTTTTTCACTAAAATTAATTTAGTGGTAGTGAAAAACCTTTTTTTTACAGCTTAGTGAAAATTTTTTTTCTCCACTAACAGGATAGTGATAAAATATAATCATTCACTAATGTTAATGGAACTCAAATACATACCATTATATTGAATTATTTTATATTTTTTTTTATTTTTATTATTTATTAAATTAATTAATACTAATATTAAAGTAGTAACAAAATTAAAAAACAAAAGGAAATAGCTATACAAAAAAATAAGGAAGTTTCATCAATATATTAATACCTATACGAAATCAAATTAAATTAAATATATATTCGTACATAAAAACCTTAGCAATTATTTGCCTTCAACGATATTCGTTGTTAAATTATATTAATACAAATTTAAATTGGGAAGATTTTAATTACTGGAATTTGCTTTACTTAAAAATTTAAAGTTTTTTTTATTTTTTTCATACAATAAAAAATAATAAAATGGAAATATTTTGACTATATTTTCAATCTGTTTGGAATATTTCTATAAACATTATTTTTTGAGATTATAGTGCATATAATAATAATTAGAGCATTCATGTAGTGACGTTAAAAATTTGCACTATTTTATTGTAGTGCAAAATTTTCTCTACCACTAATGTTTAGTGGTAGTGGAAACATTTTCACTACCACTAATTTGTTTAGTGGTAGTTAAAATATGTTTCACTACCACTAATTTTTTTAGTGGTAGTTAAAATATTTTTCACTACCACTATAGTGATGAAAAATAGTGGAAAATCAAAATGTTGTCACTATAGTGGGATTTAGTGGAAACCTTAGTGCACTAAATATTTAATGCACTTCCCCCAACTCTGCTATTCACAAATATGAAGAATCTTGCAAAAGGGAACTGGCCTGTTCATATTATCGTGAGTGAACTTTGGGTGCCCAAATCTCAGGAACTATGAACCGGGACAAACAAATTATACCGTCATATTCAGCATAAAAAGATATATTGATTTGGTATCGAACCAGAGAGGCGCCCGTCGCCATTATTTTAAGAAAAATATATCAGCGATAAAATGAGTGCCAAAAACAAACATGTTTCATTTTATTTAAAATATTTACCTCGACATATTTATATTCACAGAACAGACTCGTTAATTTCATGTTACAACTACTTGTTTTGTACAGATTACAGTATACTCCAGATTTAAAATACCTACTTCCCATGGTCCAAAAACATGGAATTTGTACTCCTGTTTAGATTTTACGAGTATATCTTACTATGAATATTATTTAAATAAAATTGTATCATTTGTCTCCAAATACATTAAAACTTAGGATCTATATAAAATGTTTTTTTTTTAACTCGACGATAAACAGCTTAAAAAATTTTTTGATAATTCGCTAAATTATGCTACTAATTTTATTTAACACTTGTTGAAACTTTAAAATATTTCTCTGATTCGTTATTGTTTTTACAATACATAATCTATTTATTATACGACTGCAAATTAACATAAGAAATAATTTTAGATATTTACTTTCATATTAAATGCAGAAAAAAAATAAAGATTATATACAAATACATGTATATACATACATATTTCATTACACTTCCAAAGATCACATTTCACAATTATTAGCAATAATATTAAAATTGCTTTCAAATATGTAGGGAGTTTTGCTCATGCTGGTGTCCCATTTAAATGTACAATATATTTTGGGAACTCTGCACTACAACATTTTACTAGTAATAACTTTTTATTGTTTAAAAACACAAATTACGTAGTTACTAAAAAACTAGTTTGTTAAGATGGTACCGCGATTATTTTGATGAACGTGAACAAATCAACCAGGAGAATATAATTGTCAATGTTGATAATTGGAAACATTTGTTATGGTGTGGTGAGTTTTTATTATTGTTGTAAGCAACGTATCAAGGCGAATTTATACACCAGGTGTTGTCCAAGGCGAATCTAATAAAAAACTAATTTAAAGCGCTTGTACAAGGTGCATTTAATAAGGTGCCATCGGCAGCACAGCTGATTATAGAAATAGCACGCACAAATGTCAAACTACATATATAAAAAATATTCGCCCGTACGCCCGTACGCCCGTACGCCCGTATGTCAAACTCTATATATAAAAAATATGTGAATTCGCCTGTATTTATTTCAATTCGCCACTGCTGTCACCTTGTTAAATACGCCTTGCGCTTGTATGTGTTAATATAAAGAAATAAAAAAAAAGATTTAAACAATATCAACTGTTCTGAAAAAAGTGATATTTGATTAAAAATTTGTGGAAAAAATAATAGGACCATTTATGTTTTAATAGAAATTCGACAGTATTTTTTTATTATACTGATTCATGGATCTAAGATATAAGCAAGGAACCACGACTAAGTCGATTGCCCTATTCTTGTATCTATATCTGGACTTCTAAGTCATTAACATAGACAATTTTATGATAGAGGGTGAATTCCAAAATGTATGTATGCAATGCAACCTTAAAAAGTCGAGCGATTCTTAACGCAACCGTGTAAACTTTGATAATGTTTCATATCGCAAAATGTATGAAAAAGTAAAAACAGGCAGTTTGATAAGTTTTTTTTTTAAATTTTAACTACGCGTTCGCATGCTTTGTCTTGATAAAGATATGACTGCATTGCATACATACATTTTGGAATTCACCCAGACATTTGAAAGACGTATATGACGCCTTAGAAATTCGGACCGACAATGTGTCAAAATTGGGAAAATATTTTTTAACCAAAAAATTTTTTTATATAAAATATTTTGCAATAATTTAAATCATTTTAAAATTATTTTTGTTGAGTAGCATGTATGTATTTGGCACCATAGACTTGGTTTTGATTTTATGAAATAAAAAATATTAAAAGAATTTTTTCAACCAAATAGATATTTATTTCAACTTTTTATTATTTTTGCAACAGTTTATTTTCTGTTTTTTTTCAGTTTATCACTTTATTTTATTTATAGAATATTTAATATCTTTAATTATAAGTATTTTATTCTTCAAAATCACTTTTTTTTATTTTTTGTAACCGTTTTTATGACAGCTAACAATTGTAAACAGTTGAACGAATTCGGCGAATTCAAGAATAAAAGTCAGCTCAAGGTGTATTTAATAAGGTGCCATCGGCAGCACAGCTGATTATAGAAATAGCACGCACAAATGTCAAACTACATATATAAAAAATATTCGCCCGTACGTTCGGATGTCAAACTCTATACAAAGTAAATTAATAAAGTAGACTCAGTAGAACAGCTATTTTTTTTACTTTGGTCTGAAATGTCAATTCACTTGTGGTTGTTGTGGCGAACAATACAACAAGCCCAAAAGCAAAAACAACAACAGGCAACTTTGACAGCTCAGACCTTAAACCAAAAACAAAATTGCTTGTGGTTTTTGTAAATGTTGTATTTGTTGTAGTTCTGTCGCTACTTTATTAATTTACTTTGACTCTATATATAAAAAATAAGTGAATTCGCCTGTATTTATTTCAATTCGCCACTGCTGTCACCATGTTAAATACGCCTTGAGTCAGCTGTTCTCGTGAGGCCACCTTATTAGATTCGCCTTGCCTTGTGTTATATACACCACAAATCAGCAGTTATTGTTTTTTTGTTGATACTTTAACATCACTAAGTAGTTCCCTGCTCTGTCGTGTTTCATTAAATATAAAATGCGCTACAATTTTGAAAATATTTTGATATTTACAGTATTATGTGTTGGAATAGGAATCCGTGGAATTGTTTCCTTAAACTCTTATTCAGGAGCTTCAAACCCACCAATGTTTGGTGATTATGAAGCGCAGAGGCATTGGCAAGAAATAACATACAATCTTCCAGCGGATCAGTGGTATTTGAACACTACTGACAACGACCTGCTTTATTGGGGAATTGATTATCCTCCTTTGACAGCATATCATAGTTTTCTTGTTGGCACAATTGCTAATCGAATAAATTCAAGTTACGTTAGATTATTGCAATCCCGCGGCTTTGAATCTGTTGAACACAAAAGTTTTATGCGCTTTACAGTGCTGGTAGCAGATTTATTTATATATATTCCGGCATCCGTGATAGTTATGATTTCGTTGAAAGCATATACATCAACAGAAAATATATTAACGTCACTCACAATACTAGTTTTATACCCCGGTCAAATATTAATTGATAATGGACACTTCCAGTATAATAATATATCTCTTGGATTATTTATTTTGTCAGTTGCATGTATATTAAAAGATCGTCACAACTGGGCCAGCTTTGTTTTCTCATTATCTTTAAATTATAAGCATATGGAATTATATCATGCCTTGCCATTTTTTGTTTATCTCCTTAAGTCGTCGTTTTCAGAAAAATCGTAAGTAATTAAAAAGTAAACTATTTTGTATTTTAATATTGTGAAACTCGTTTGTTATATACAGTCAGCGTCAAAAGAAAGTGTACAACTTGTTTTTACATTTAAAACGTTTTATTTACATATTAAAAAACAATTTTTTCTCCAGTTCTAGTATATTTAACAAAACACTTAATTGTTCTCTTGCAATATATAAACAAAAAACTAAACTATTTCAACTGCAACAAAAACAGTAACAACAAAACCAAAAATACTCCATTTTTAACGCGTCAGAAAAAAGTGTACACATTTAGAATTGCAATAAGATTTTTCTAGCTACATAAAAAAATATATTGTTATTCTTTATTTTTGCCTAGATTATAATTTTTTGTGGATCTTGATGCTAGTCTCATGAGATTTTAAGATAGTAGCTTTTCTTGTTTGATCGCGAGAACTTTAAAACCAAAATGGGAAAACAAACTGCAATTGAAACAAGAAAGTAAGTCATAAAATTTAAAAATGAAGGCAAATCGTCACATGAAATCTCCTCTATAATAGGAAGAAGCCATAATACTGTAAAAAAATTATAGACAAACAAAGAAATTTAGAATTTTAGAAGATCAGCAACGTGCCGGAACACCAAAAACCAATATGGAACCCATCATTAGAAAATTAAATCTAGACCGAAGCATACTTCTTAACTTGTTAAAGAATGGTTGTTGTATCATACACCGAAACAACGGGAACAACCCCCACAGTCACCGAACATTAATCCCATTGAACATCTGTGGTAGCATTTGGACAGACAGATCAGAAAATTAAATATTACCAGCAATGACTCTCTACACGAAATCCTGCAGGAAGAGTGGTTCAACATCCCAACATCGGTGACATCAAAATTGGTAGAAACAATGCCAAGGAGGCTTGAAACTGTTTTAAAACCCAAAAGATGTGAAATAAAATACTAAACACGTTTTTTCTTCTAATTTCCCTAAACTGTACACTTTCATTTGACGCGTTAAAAATGGAGTATTTTTGGTTTTGTTATTGTTTTTGTTGCAGTTGAACTAGTTTAGTTTTTTGTTTATATATTGCAAGAGAACAATTAAATGTTTTGTTAAATATACTAGAACTGGAGAACAAATAGTTTTTTAATATGTAAATAAAATGTTTTAAATGTAAAAACAAGTTGTACACTTTCTTAGCTCATACATGAAATGCGAGTACTCGTATTTTCCAAAATATTTAAGAATCGACGCAAAAGAAAATTTTATTTCCTATAAGAATAAGAATGCGAAACATATACAGTCAAGGAAAAAAGTCTAAATACACATTACGATTTTGAAGTTTTAGAGAATTAGTGGCGATAATTAAAAAAGATGTTATAGCAATGTTTAAGGTATTTAATATTAAGACTATTTGAAGTAAAAAAGAATGTGAAAAAAATGTAACATAGAAATTGTTGGGAAAAAACATAATAATTAGCGGGAAAAAAGTCTACATACAACGTAGTATCTTCTAACATCAAATATAATATTTAAAACAAAGAAAAAGAAATAACACTTATTGATTTATTTAAATTTGCAAACATTACAATTGTTAAAGTGATAATTAAAGATTTTTTTGAATTTTTATCCTTGAAAATGACAAATTGAAAAGAGATTTATATTACAGTTCGGAATATGGTCGTAAATCTCCGAAAGGAAAATAAATTTTATGGAGAAATTGCTAAGACAACAAAATTAAGTGGGCTACTGTACATACGATCATAAAACATTATAATAACACCAATAGAACCAAAAATAAGGCAAGATCTGGCAGACCTAAGAAGCTTTCGAGACGTGATGTTACCAATATTTTGAAATTAGTGAACCAGGATTCGAAAATAAGCGCCCCAAAATTGGCGGAACAGATCGAAAAATGTTCCAATAACATTGTTACTCCACGAAAAATTATAAACATTTTACATGACAATGGATTTAATAGAAGAACATAACGCAAAAACCACTCATTTAAGCGTAGAAAGAAACTTTGGCTTGAGTGTGATAAAGCTCATATGGACAAGGGTATGGATTTTTGGAATCGTGTTATATTTTCCGACGAAAGTAAGTATATTATTTTTGTAAGTGATGTCCGATCCAAAGTTTGGAGAAAACCAAACACTGCTCTTGATCCAAAGAATATTGTACCTATAGTCAAACATGGTTTAGGCAAAGTTATGGTTTGGGCTGCCATGGCGTCATCTGGAGTGGTTCGTTTGGTTTTTGTCGAGCGTAACATGGACCGCTATCAATATAAAAATATATTGGAACAAAATATTAAGGCATTTGTTGATAGTTTGGGCCTGGTAAATCAATGGATTTTTTTTTAAAATTTTGAAATAATATTTATTTTTTGGTTGCTTATGTAGACTTTTTTCCTATGAATTTTTAATGTTTTTGTTTATATTATGTAAATTTTTTAATTTTTTATTTTATTAATAAAGTTATTTATTAATGCCTTAAATACTGACATAAACATTTTTTTAATTTTCTTCACGAACTCTCTAAAACCCCTAAATCATAGGGTGTATGTAGACTTTTTTCCTTGACTGTATGGCTTAAAAGGTTTTATTCTCTAGATATGCATATACAAAATTCTTTCCCTAAACGTTCTGAAAGCTTTTTAGTCGAATTCCGGCCACCGGGCGATCCTATTATGAAATAAGTACGCCTTGATCGCAACTACGATACACACAGTTACTAAAGTATACATACGACCGACGTTTTGGGCCTTTTTTAAAAAATCGATATAAATAAAAATACAAGGCCTGACTTATTCCTTCATTCACTCACTCACTCAATCATGACTGATGAGTGAGTAATTGAATGAGTCAGGCCTTGTATTTTTAAATATACAGATTTTTAAAAAAGGCCCAGAAAGTCGATCGTATGTATATTTTAGTAACTGTGTGTATATCAGCACAATTTTAAACATAGAATTTGAATAGGAAAAATGAGAAAAAGGAAAAAATCGCGGTGAATTTTTTTTCATAATTGGGCCATATATAGTATGTACAGTAGACCGTACCTCAAAAAAAAGTTCGCCGTACACCCCCTAATATGCAAGGCAGTACAAAAACATTGATACAGTGGCTCAAAGCCAAACTCGTACACTAGGAAATTTTTTTATATATCTCTTAATTTCAGCATACCTCTTAAAGTTAGATAAAAAGTGTGTTTGGCAGGGTTGTAGTATGTAATTCTTTATTCAATTCATATGTAAAATAAAAGTAAAACCATTTAAATAACACTAAATAAGAATTAACAAAAAATCCGCTAAAAGCCAAACTCGTACATTTAACATGGAATGCTAAAAAGGTAACAATCAGGTAATCCACATGATTTCAAATCAAATGCCGTTTTAAAATCACACCTGTGATTTGTGCCTGTTGATTCGTTTATTTTAAATGTTTTGTTTTGCAAATAATTTTGTAGAAATATTAAAGTGAAAATAAAAAAAGCCTGGAGCTTCTGTTATATCTTTAATGGAATTAAACAGATTGGAATTACATTTTATAAAAATTTTGCAAAAACTATGGCGCAAGCTCAACCAACCACTATGTTAAAAAGAAAACAAAACAGCAAAGCTGCCACAGTACACAATTGCTTTTGATTACAACTTGCTTCAACTTTGTTGCAGTTTTTTTTCCAATTATCGCAAAAAACTTAACGCATATTGATAACTTATAATATAATCTAACAAATATTATAAATTTTATGACGAATTCTAAAATTAATTTAAAGATATTAAACATAATTTAGACAAACATTAAAAAATCAGATATAATCTTATATATAAATAGGCCACACGTTTTTTTGTGGTACACTTTTAAGTATGTTATTGTCCACCAATTTTTTTTTTTAAATTCTTTCCATAAAAGTGGTAAAAAGCGTTTAAAAGTGGTCGAATTTCGGCCACCGGGCGATCCTAGTAGAATTAATTCTGCAGATGTCGAACGGCTCTGAAATGAAAAAAAAGAAGAGTTCGAAGAGAGTGGTAATTGCACAGATTCCCTCAACTCAAATCGAAGCTTAAAGATTGTATAAAAAGACTTAAAAAGCTCTTAGAATTTCGAAAAATGGAATCATTGAATAAATATTTAGAAAGCCTGGACGCAACCCCGCAATCGGATTACTCATGGCGAGCAACAAAAAATTTTAAAAGACCTGTCATATGTAAGCCCCCCTTGCGAAATTCTAGTGGTGGCTGGGCAAGAAATGATACTGAAAAAGGGAATCTGTTTGTTAACTATTTGAAAAAAGTATTTACACCGAACTCATCAAACGAAGCAATTGAGTTGCCACCTGTTGTACCCCATTTTGGAGCAGCCGTATCCCTACGTTTTGAGATTCCAGAGATCGAAAAAGCTATTGTTGACTTAAATTCCAAGAAAGCGCCTGGTATTGACAAAATCAGTAATAAGATGCTTATGGAGCTACCCCGGATAGCAATAAAAATAATTCTTTTTATTTTTAATACTATATTACGACTTGAATATTATCCTCCAGAATGGAAGGTTTCACTGGTTACCATGATACCCAAGCCGGGAAAAGATCACACAAAAGTTGAATCATACAGACCCAACAGCAGTGTTGCCATTTAAGCACTTTCAGTGCTAGATTTAGCATTTTGTTTCTCGAAAATGCATTGAAATTATTAAAAATTATGCTAAATGCTTTTTAGCATAATTTGCTTGATACAAATTTTTTTTTTTCGAAAAAATTTTTGCTTCAAAAAAATATTTTATTCCAAAAAATGCTTTTGGAGAAATAAAAAATAACTTTTACTAATATTTCAACTAAATTTCTTTCGGTGTGGTAAGTAAATGAACGCATAAATTGACTTGCTTTTTTTATAACTATGTATGTAATGTGTTACGCATTTTTACAACTGATATAAAAAAAAAAGTTTAAAGAAATTAAAAACAAAATGGAAAATAATAAAAGTTATTTTTTTTTTAAACATTAATAGTTAGATTCTTTTGATGAATTTTTACTTCCATCTCCGTATTTAGGATATGAATTTGAAAATTTAATAAAGCAAGCGATTAGCTTAAAAAAAATTTCAATTGAAGATGAGAAGGAAATTCGAAATGTTTGCATTTTATTATACCCTTCACCATCGTGAGAAGGGTATATATAAGTTTGTCATTCCGTTTGTAATTTCTACATTTTTCATTTCCGACCCTAAAGTATATATTAGAGTGACAATCAGTTGTATGGAAAAAAATTTTTGTTAAAATTTTGAAGAGTGCCGGGTGGAATATTGTGACACTAGGCCTAAATGTTAAGTGCTGAAAATTTGAGCCAAATCGGGCAACGATTTCTGGACGCGCATCGAAGTCAAAGTTCAGATATATGCAAAATTTTACTGTTAATATGGAATAAATAGGTGAAACTCGTTAACTTTCTGCATTGTTTTCTAGAAATGTGTAGATTTATTTATATTAATGAATATTACATTAAAAAAAATTTTTGGAAATTAGCCCTGTATCTCTTTTGGTTCAAAATGACCCAAAAACTGTATTATCGCCAAAATTAGAGAAAAATGCAAATTTTTCAGTTTTTGAAAAAATTTTGCAACTAAATAAATACTTTTGCAATTGAATGTAAAAGAATCGAAATATGTACGTAATTATCGTTGTAATGAGATATAAATGACAAAATTTGATTAAAAAATTTCAAAGTTATTACAAATTCGCCAGACCATTAACGTGTATCAGGCCAATTGAACAAAAAATTTAGGAAAAAAATTAAGATATTTCGAGAAAAATTAAAATAAAAGCTCATTTTTACTTAAAATATGTCCATATTTACTTGTATATGAGTTTTTGTCTTCGTAGGATATTGTTAACCTATTCGCAGGTAAGGCCAAAAAAAATAATTTTTTTTTAACGGCTGTTTCAAAACTCCATTTTCAAATTTTTAAAAATTTTGTTAAACAAATTTCAGATTTTTTCGATCATCACATTGGGGTTTATTGAGATCAAAATAGGGAATAAAAATATGAAAAAATTATGTCAATACCTCTTACAGTTTTTCCGTACCTGCGATTTAAATTTTGCGTTTTTCAAGAAAAACTAATTTTTTGTCCATATTTAGGCGAATGAGTCCAATTTCCTTACTGTTATAAATTTTAAGTAAAACCTATTCATAATATTATAGTCCTTGTAATTTTAAATATGTTCTGAAAGTTTTACTAAAATCGGAAAACGATAACCTTTGAATCGTGAAGGTCAAAGGTCAAATTTTTCAATATTTGGAATTTTTCATGGAGAGATAGCGAAATGTTATATATTTTTGGGCCGATTTTCATGAAACTTAATAATTTTTTCATATTTTTATTCCCTATTTTGATCTCAATAAACCCCAATGTGATGATCGAAAAAATCTGAAATTTGTTTAACAAAATTTTTAAAAATTTGAAAATGGAGTTTTGAAAAAGCCGTTAAAAAAAATTATTTTTTTTGGCCTTACCTGCGAATAGGTTAACAATATCATACGAAGACAAAAACTCATATACAAGTAAATATGGACATATTTTAAGTAAAAATGAGCTTTTATTTTAATTTTTCTCGAAATATCTTAATTTTTTTCCTAAATTTTTTGTTCAATTGGCCTGAAACACGTTAATGGTCTGGCGAATTTGTAATAACTTTGAAATTTTTTAATCAAATTTTGTCATTTATATCTCATTACAACGATAATTACGTACATATTTCGATTCTTTTACATTCAATTGCAAAAGTATTTATTTAGTTGCAAAATTTTTTCAAAAACTGAAAAATTTGCATTTTTCTCTAATTTTGGCGATAATACAGTTTTTGGGTCATTTTGAACCAAAGGAGATACAGGGCTAATTTCCAAAAATTTTTTTTAATGTAATATTCATTAATATAAATAAATCTACACATTTCTAGAAAACAATGCAGAAAGTTAACGAGTTTCACCTATTTATTCCATATTAACAGTAAAATTTTGCATATATCTGAACTTTGACCTCGATGCGCGTCCAGAAATCGTTGCCCGATTTGGCTCAAATTTTCAGCACTTAACATTTAGGCCTAGTGTCACAATATTCCACCCGGAACTCTTTGAAATCTAAAAAAAAAAAATCGGCTGTCACTCTAGTATATATATTCTGGATCCTTATAGATAGCGGAGTCGATTAAGCCATGTCCGTCTTTCTGTCTATCTGTCTGACCGTCTCACAGTGGGAGAAAACCCTAATTTAGTGGAACTAAATTCGTATCTTCTAAACGCTTGGCCAAATTAATTTCATTTATATGGAAATATTGCAGGCAAGGAGGTAAGCTAATAAAGTAATGCAAAATGGGTACTGCTACTTCAGTAGAATGAGCGGGAGAGGCTGCTAAACTACACTACCTCGGAAGAAATTCTATACTATTTTCAATTGTAACAAATTATTTTAATATATCTTTCAAAAAATTTAAATTTTATAAGTAATTTTATTTATAGCAAGTAACTATTTAAATCTATAGATTTTGGACATTTACCCTATTGCCGGCATAAACTTTCAAACTTTTTTTAGTTTTATTAATAAGTTTATTTTTAAAAACGAATAACAATTATTAGTTATGAAATGATTTCATTTCATTATTATAAATAATTTAGTTATAATTAAACAATGAAATAAAGAGTAATTAAGCTAACTAACACTTGTTACAATTTTGTGAATTTTTATTACGAGATTTTTAAAATTTATTTAAATTAGTCGACTTCAGAGTCTGATGAATCACTAGGAAGTAATGGATCCAACAAAAGTTGCCTAACATCTTTCGATAACGGTTCCACTTTTTTATAGCTTGCAGGTGAAACTAGAGATGCTAATCGGTACTGATTTTTGAAAATCCCGGGGTTCGGGATTTGGTAAAGAATCCCGAAATCCCGACCCGGGTTTTCGGGATTTTAGATTTCCCGAAAATCCCGAATTATAAGAAATAAACGTACATAATTATGTCTTTACAATTGAAAGAAAATTTTTTATTTAGCAATTAATTTTTATTAGACACCAAAAAGCTTAAAATACTTGCATGAGTACATTATATAAGAACAAATAACAATAAAGTATGTATATTAAGGTGGGTCGATTTTTTTGACGAAAAAAAACAAAGAAACGATAGGTCTAAAATCAAATCCTATTTTGCGCATTTCGTCTTTTATCCAATGATATTTCAGTATTTTTTTATTGGATAAAAGGCGAAATACGCAAATGTTATATTTTTAATCTAAATAAAGCACTACCATATTTAAAAGGACTCATAATTTTAAGGCAAATTTGGTATATGGGCATTTGTTTTTAGCAACTTGTAAGTAGTTAGAATTACATAAATTTCATTTTTATATAATGTAATGACCAATAACACTTCTTATATACAATCTTAAAAAAATAAGGAACAAATTTAGTACGAGATTTTACATCGTCCCAACGATAATAATTTCTTAAAAAAATTATATAAATTCACCTCGCACTTTTTCGCAGCTAAATTTTTTACCATATGTAGTCTGTAATATGGCCTTGATATTGGCAAAAAAATTAGGACTGCATCTCACAGCATTAGTAACTGGCAACCTTCCGAAAATTCAAAAAGTAAAAAAAATAAAATGCTATAAGAATATGGCCATTGGTTATCACAAATAGCGGAAAATATATTTTTATTTTTCTGATTTACCAAGCCTCATATTCCATCTACATAAAAAAAAGTAAAAATACAACTTAAATAAAACCTTATACTATCCAGGTTAATAACAACTTTGAAACCAATTCTTCATAAAAAAAAATTTCTAAAATATTTTTTACATTTAAATAGTTGTCAATACCAAACCACTGAAGTTATTAATAAATGTTAAATATTTTTAAGTACAGCAACAACTATAGATTGAAACTACATAACAAAAAATCAAATATGCGAAAGTTTTTTTTTTTTATTTTGCGCCACTAAATTGTTGATTTCTCCCACAGTGCGTCTGTCTGTTGAAATCAATTTTCTGAAGATCCCAGATATCTTCGGGATCCAAATCTTCAATAATTCTGTCAGACATGTTTTCGATCATGCTATTTAAAATCAGCAAAATCGGTCCACAAATGGCTGAGATATGAGGATAAAACCAAGACAACCTCGATTTTTTACCTATTTTTGACCTATATCTGGATTACTAAGGCATTAATATAGACAATATGGATATCTAATGATAGATATTTCAAAGACATTTGCAACGTATATAAGACCATAGTAAGTTGGACCTACAATGGGTCAAAATCGGAAAAAAAATGTTTAACCCGAATTTTTTTTTTCAAAAAAAAAAATTAATAGACAAAAAAAAATTTTTTTAAAATTTAAAAAAAAAAATTTAAAAATTTAAAAAAAATTTTTTTTTAAATTTAAAATAATCGAAAAAAATTTTTTCCAAAAAATTTAAAAATTAAATTTTGTTTACCTAAAAATATTTAAAATTTTAAGGTATAATTTGGTGAAGGGTATATAAGATTCGGCACAGCCGAATATAGCACTCTTACTTGTTTTTAAAAGAACTTGTTAATCAACTAAGAAATCATTTGCCTAAAAATATTAAAAAATATTTCCATATTTTTTACACAAAATACCCTAAATCATGTAAAGAGCCCAATAACAAACATTTTAGAAAAGTTCAAGTATAGTTTAACAGATATAAATATTATTCAAAATCAGTGTTCTTATATCTCAAAACAAGATTGGGAAGAAAAATCTGATACAATGACTTTTAGGTTCAAGTATATAATTTTAAAAATTCTGTCGGTGAAAATGTATTTAAAGAATTGTCTATTTTTGTATTGTCATTACTCGTTTTACCATTTTCTAATGCCGAAGTTGAAAGACTTTTTAGTTTAATGGTTTTAATTAAAAATAAAATTCGTAATCGAATTAAACCAGAATTGTTAAGTTCAATAATACAAATTATTTTTTTTTTAAAAAAAGAGAAGTAACACTCAGGCAATTAATATGCCTATATTAAATGTGTTACTTTCTTTGGAAAGGGGATATAGGGTGTAGAGGAAAAGGTGGTGAAAGGAGGAGAAAAGCTTTTAATTGACAACTCTGCAATTGCGCGTTATGTTTGTTATTAGTGCAGGTTGCTGCGCCTCAGGTGGTGAGATGGCGCCTTAGTCAAGCCAACAACCTTTATTTAATTATTTTACTTCGGTGGCGTTTTAGTGTTATACCACCGAAGGAGGGCGCTGTGATAAATATTAGTTATTAGTAAACTAATAATTATTATAAACTGATGTTGTTGATTGGCAGCGGCTGGGAATCGAACCCAGGCCACAAATACCATATCATGCTTAATGATCAAACGCGCTAACCAATTAAGCCACAGCACCCTCATAATTCGAGAAGGATTGAAATTCGAAAATGCATGTTGTTACATCAGAAAAATATCAAAATGAAGATAAAGACAGATATATCAGAAATATTGGATTCAATTAATTATTTTGTATAATCAGTAGGTATGCTAATAGCTTTTGTATCGAATAATATTGATAAATGTATTAATAAATTAAAAATTAAAAATCTTATTTCATTAAAAAATGGAAGTTATAAAAAATATTTGTTATTTTATTCTTTAAAACAAAAACACAAATTCAATATAAAAGTATATATTTAAAAAAACTATAAAATGTAATATAAAAAAAATATTCATATCTGAATATAATGAACATATATGTAAATATTTTTGGACTACATTTTATAAAATAACCTACAATTTCTTATTCCCAATTTATTTTCAGAAAAAATTTTGAATTAATATATCTTTACCTTAATATAGAAACGCCCTAACTCGTTTTTTTCCAAAATTTAGTTTTTTTGCATACTTCGATAGATAATCCCGTAATATACCATTAATAAAATAAAATTGGATGAAGACCTTCATAACATTTTGTGTTAAAAAGAATCACAACTACAGAACTTTAAGTTTTATTAAGTTGTTTTCTTCTCCTTTAAAGTAAGGAAAGTGTTAGTTAGGGCCTTTCTATATTAAGGTAGCGATATGAAATGTAATCTATTAAAACAAGTCAACAATTGTTATGAACATAATTAGAAAAAACTATAATTTATATTTGTAACATTTGAAATAAAAATTGTATTGTTGCATTGAACAAATTTAGCACTTTTTTTTTCTTCTGTAGAACATTTTAGCACTTAGTTTTTCAAGTTTTTGCATATTTTGAAATTAATTTTCTGGCAACACTGCCCAACAGCTTATTGTCTAATATATCAAAGCTATTTGAGAAGATACTTATGAACAAGTTGTACCCGATGTTAACGGAAAACAATTGTATTCCGAATCATCAATTTGGATTTAGAAGAAAACACAGTACTATCGATCAAACCCATAGACTTGTAAATATGATGAGAAAAGAGTTGAAGAAAAGAAATACTGTTCCGCACTCTTCTTTGACATTTCTCAAGCGTTTGATAAAGTATGGCATGATGGTTTAATATACAAATTGAGTCAAAATTTACCCGAAAACACACATAAGCTATTGGGAAGCTATTTAAATGATCGAACATTTAAGGTTAAAGAAGGAGACTTTTTAAGTACTGCACAACCCATTGAAGCTGGAGTCGCCCAAGGCAGTATCCTGGGACCCTTTTTATATTTGATATATTCGTCTGATATGCCAGCTAATAATCGCACTCATACATTAACATTTGCTGATGATACTGCTATTCTAAGCATTCATGAAAACCCTCAAGAAGCGTCTCGTTACTTACAAAATCACATATTTGAATTAGAAAAATGGTTAAAACAATGGAAAATTAAAGTCAACGAGCTAAAAAGGTACACATATAACATTTACATTGCGTAGAGAATCATGCCCAACTATTCAAATCAATAACCAAACAATAGTTCAACAATGGGAAGTGAAATACCTCGGAATACATCTCGACCGTCGCACAGTGGGTTGAATGGTACCCAAAGTGGCGATTAATTCATAGAAGCCGTAGTTTTAAAATATTATATTTTTTTATTGATGAGTTATTATAAGCACATAAAAACACAGCATTTTATAAAAAAAGGTTAAAAAAAATGTTTTAACCCTTTAAGCGCATTATTGTTTTTGGAAAAAAAGACATTTTTTCACAATTTATGCTGTAACTTTGGAATGGAAAGCGATAAATTATTGAATAAAATTGGAAATTAAAGCATACTTAATGTGCTATTAAAAAATTCAATATATAAATTTATTGTTGTAAATTTGTTTAACAAAATTTTTAAAAATTTGAAAATTGAGTTTTGAAACTATCGTTAAAAAAATTTTATTTTTTTGTTCAAACCTAAGAATAGGTTAACGGTATCCTACGAAGACAAAAACTCATATACAAGTATATATGGACATATTTTAAGTAAAAATGAGCTTTTATTTTAATATTTATCAAAATATGTTAATTTTGTTCCTATATTTCTTGTTCTAGTGGCCTGAGACACATTAATGGCCTGGCGAATTTTTAATAACTTTAACATTTTTTGACCGAGTTCTGTTTTTTATGTCTCATTAGAACGAAAATTACGTACACATTTCGATTCTTTTAAATTAAATTACAAAAGTAATTTTTTAATGGCAAAATTTTTACAAAAACTGAAAAAAATGCATTTTTTTCCCTTTGAAATGGATCTCAAAACTTCAGGGGGCTTGCGGCACGTCTTATCCCCAACCGATTTACCTAAAATTTGTTCAGGATGATTTTTTTACTAATGTTCACCAAACTGGAGGGTGAGAATGGCCAAAATCCAACTTTCGGTTATAAAGGGCCACCCTAGTATTTATATTAGTATAAATTTAATTTAAAATCCAATTATTGTTTTACACAAAATTTTATAAATGTACAAATTTTTTAAAAAAGTCACAAAAGAGAATATTATAATTTTTTCGTAATGAATAATCATAAATACATAAAAACACAGCATTTAAAAAAAAAAAATTAAAAAAAAAATTTAACCCGTTAAGCGCATTATTGCTGTAACTTTGGAATGGAAAGCGATAAATTAATGAATTAAATTGGAAATAAAAGCATACTTAATATGCTATTAAAAAATTCAAAACATAAATTTATTATATGTATTTACATTAGCATAAATTTAATTTAAAATCTAATTTTTGTTTTTCACAAAATTTTATAAATGTACAAATTTTTTTTAAAAAAAGCCACAAAAGACAATATTATAAATTTTTGTAATGAACAATCATAAATACATAAAAACACAACTTTAACAAAAATGTAAGAAAAAAATTTGTTTACCTATTTTGTATCAGAATATGTTTTTTTAGCAAGAGGAGTTCTTTCACTATAACTTAGGCCCTAATTTTGTAAATCACGTCACCAAAGTGATATTTATGTGCAAAGCAAAAACAACAATTCACACATTTCAAAAATTTGTTTTTGTTTTATGTACAAATTGTGAACCAAACAAACGCACAAAAATTCAAGCGTTGATTTGCCTTTCATAATTTGAAAATTGTGTACACAAAACAAAAACAAATTTTTAAAATGTGTGAAATGTTGTTTTTGCTTTGCACATAAACATCACTTTGGTGACGTGATTTACAAAATTAGGGCCTTAAATAAGTAAAAAACCTCAATAATCCCGCACGATTTTTTTTCTGTATATAGAAGCTGAAAGTTAATATTTTAAGAGCATTTAATGGAATTTACCCGATCTCGCCCTGATTTTTTTTAAACTCAATCTATATATCGAAAAAACCCCAATAATGGAGAACTTTAAAAAAAATCTTAAAAAATATTTTCAAAACATTTATCTAAACAAAAATTACACTAGTTTACAAATCAGACATTTTTGTTTGCATGGAATGAAACTTATATTTTTGAGAAGAGCTAGGGATGCTAGTTAATTGACCATTTTTTGTTTCCCACCTATACGTCAAAATTTTGAGATATATGGGTTTTTATTTTTCACCTGCCCTGAGTACTACTAATACATACTGTAGTGTACGGAATTGTAGTAATTAAGTATTTACATCGTTTTTGGATACTCAACACTCTGGCGAAGCTACTAGATACTTTCAGAGTTGTATTCTTTTGACAAATTCCAAAAAAAATTAACGGGAAAAAAATAAATACTGTTTAAAAGTACATCTTTCCTGTAGATAAAGGTTAATAAATCGCTATTAAATACAAAACTCTAAAGTAAAAACTATTTTAAAATGTCTTCTAGGAATTGTAAAATAAACCCAGACCATTTTTGTGTTATTTGCGGAAAAATTATTCAGTCAAATCGAGGTTTTCCTATAACGCAAACACTGCAAAACGCTTATTTACATTAACAAATCTCGTAAAAGCTTTAAATAAGACAAAACCAGCATTTCAATATTTATGCAGCGTGTTCCCGAGTCTTTCTGAGGCTAAACTAAAAGAAGGGATATTTGCGGGTCCTCAAAGAAGAAAAAATTTGGTTGATACCAAATTTGAGTGCCTATTAACCGATGTTGAAAATGCAGCACGGAATTCTTTTAAACTTGTTCAAGAATTTTTGGGGAATAAGTAAAGTCAAAATTACAAAGATATTGTTGCGAATTTATTACATAATTTCGAACTGATTGGTGTAAATATATCCCTCAAAATTCACTTTTTATATTCTCATGTGGATTTTTTCCCGGAAAACCTCGGACACATGAGTGACGAACATGGAGAGCGTTTCCATCAAGATTTGAAGTTTTTCGAGAGGAATTATCAAGGTTTTTGGGATCAGAATATGCTAGGAGACTACTGTTGAAGTGTCGTGAGGGAGACAAATGAAAATAATTATAAAAAGAGGACTAAACACTTCACTTTTAATTTTGTTGTCCTAATTTAATGTACATTTTTATATGTTTCGTTTATAATAAATATCTCAAAAGTTTAACGTCCTGGAATTTTTTTAATATTTTTTCCGAAGTTAGAAGACCTAAATACACAAATCCCCATATGTTTCAATTCATGAGCAAAAACCTTGTAAACTAGTGTTATTTATTTATGTTCTCAAGTACCTGAAGTTGATGGTTCCATTTTAATATTTCTACTTTTAACAGATTTAACAAAAAATATATGCTCTCGAAATATCACAATTTTCAATTTTAACCACAGCACGCAAAATTTGTAAAAATTATTTGACTTTGACCGCTCACTGCCAATAAAGTAAGTTACTCACAACTGTTATTTTAGCAGTTTGTGATGTATTATGGTTAGGTTAGGTTCCATGGGTAGCCACTCTTCAAGCAGCTCACTTGGGTCCATTAAGAAAACTGATCCCATTGTGATACCCAAGGGGTAAACGTCTGTGTATTAATTATACGTCCATCGTTTCCAGGCTAAACCAACCAGATTCTCTGATGAAAGAGTAGATTCGTCTAAGACTCAATCCTGATAGCTCATCTAAGCATGATAGGAATGGTAATCCGAGGATGCGTTCCCTCAGGTTTATCAGAGTTGGGCATTTGCAGAATAGGTGGGACACCGTCTCCTCCTCTTCTTCATTGTGACACTCTTACAGTAGTCATTGTACCGTAGGCCCAATCTCCTAGCATGTGTTCCAATTATACAGTGTCCTGTAATGAATGAAACAATTAGCCTTATTTGCTCACGACGAAATTCTATAAGTAGATTCGTCCTGTTGGCATCATATACGGGCCAAGTAGACCTCGTTATAACACAGCAAGACTCATTGGTCCACCTGTTTTGTGCAGATTCATATAGTATCCGCTGAACAGCCATCTTGCAATTAGCAAGGGAAATACCAGAAAAGGGATCGATCTATTCATCATCCATCATCGCCCCCCTTTTGGCCAGTTCGTCTGCTATACAATTACCCTGATTTCCATCGTGACCAGGCACCCATATAAGTGTTATCCTAGAATGTCTCGCTATCTCATTAAGGGATACCCGGCATTCCTCGGTTAACCTAGATGTCGTGAAGACACCCGCTATTCCGTTAACTTCAGCCTTGCTGTCAGTAAATATACATATATCACCAGATATTCGATAAAACCTCAGCCAGTTGGATGCACGTTTAATGGCCGTAACTTCCGCTTGGAGAGCTGTACAGAAGTTAGGTAGCCTGAAGTAGGATTTAATCCCATAGTTATCAATGAAGAAACCACCACCGACCCTGCAGCCCCTTTTTGAGCCATCAGTGTATATCCTTATGACATTGTCAGGGGGAAAGAGTCCGCGCTGCCATAAATCCCTATTCGGAATCAAAATATGGGACTGCCTATCGAAAAAAGGTTTTGCGATGCAGTAATGGACATTACTATGTAAGTGCCCATAATAATTCAGTATCTTAGAGTGCCCATAGTCTTTTCCAGACCACGAACATCCAGCCTTCAGTCTCACAGCAGAGTTGAGAGCCATTTGTATTACCATCAAATCAACTGGTAACCAGTTTAGGATAGTAAAAAGTGCCTTAGAGGGGGTAGTCCTTATAGCGCCTGTAATCAGTATCGCGATAGTCCTAAGAACTCGTTCCACAGCCTTCCGGTGAGTAGCATTATCCAATGCATGCCACCACACCACCACTCCATAGAACAAGATGGGTTTAACAACTGCTTTGAAGATCCAATTGATACCCTTCGGCATAATACCCCAGTTTGTACCAATTGCCCTTTTAAAGGAATTAATGGCCACATATGCCTTGTTAATCCTGTTTTGAATGTTCAAATTCCAGGATAGCCTTTTATCTAGAATAATGCCAAGGTACTTTGCATTATCTCTGATCTCGAGTCTGATTCCATTCAGTTTAGGTGGTCTAAAGTCATCGATCTTATACCTCCTAGTGAAGAGAACTAATTCCGTTTTCTGTGGGTTCACACTAAGTCCACTCAAAATATAGCACATATGACTCTATAACCGAGTATCGTTCCGACTAACCGGCGAACACCAATATCAATCCCCAGTTCTTCCATCGCAGATAGGATGGCGTCAGGCCTGACATTGTTAAAAGCTCCTTCAATATCAAGGAAGGCAACAAGTGAATACTCCTTATGTGATAGCGACTCTTCAATGGAGCCAACTAACGAGTGTAGAGCTGTTTACACAGATCTGCCCTTAGTGTAGGCATGTTGGGATTTAGAGATGAGTTCATTCGGAATGGTCATTCTCAGGTATACATCAATCACCCTTTCTAGGGTTTTCAGCAAAAAGGATGCGAGACTAATTGGTCTGTAGTCCTTTGGTTTAGTATGAGTCGCCTTACCTCCTTTAGGAATGAAGACTACTCTACACCTCGTCCACCATGTAGGGATATAGGTCCATCTAATACACGCTTTCCTTTTCGCGTTCCTTGTAAGGTTCTTAAAGTGATTCACAGAGGACTTATATGCCGGCCAGTTACCCAGTCTCTTTGCCTCGTTGAACAGTTTACGACACGTCCTTCTGGCGTGTGCAATCTCAGGATTCCCCCAGGGAGGTTTATTCCTACCCCTGCGGATGTTCGGCTTGCAGGCCAAATTAGTAGCTGATTGGAACGCTTCTGTAAGTGTCTCAACTGCTACCTCAATATCTTCCCTACTTTCAATGGGGGCGGGTTTGATAAAGACTGGGAGAGTATATTACACTGCATCTCCCAATTGGTCTTTCTCCTATTTAGAATGATGTTATCACTCCTATACGTTATTGAAATTAATATATTGGTGATCAGAAAAAGAGCAGACTTCAGAGACAGCCCAATTATTAATCATGCTGTGGTGCTCAGCACTCACAAGTGTTAAGTCAAGAACCTCCCTTCTATTCGAAACAATGAAGGTAGGTTCTGAACCTCTATTTACTACTTCCAAACTACTATTAAGTATGAAACTGAAAAGAGTCTCACCTCTTGTGTTGGTGTCGCTGCTACCCCATATAATGTGGTGCGAGTTAGCGTCAACCATAACAAACAGCCTTCATTAGTTTCCCATGAGACTGCTACTGTATCTTCATTGCTGTAATCAGACAAAATGAAGATATTCAAAGAGCTTTTAGCCAGTATACAGGATCTAATTTTACCTGCGCCTTTAGGGTAGTAGAGCTTATAGCCCTTCAAACATAGTCCACGTATACGATCCTTATGGATCCAAGGTTCCTGGACCATGACTAGTGGTGAAGGTTTATCTGTGTCACCCTCACCATCTGTGTCACCCAACTCCTGGTCAGAGTTCAGGAGGGCGTCTTCGTCCACCGCCTCAACCATCCATTCAAAGAAGGTATCAACTAGTTCGGAAACTGAGTTGGTATCTTCAATGTCGGTTGGATCGACGGCTTCATTGCAATCCATACCCTCTTCCGAGAGCATGGGCTTAACATCACCTGAGGATGTATCGCTTTTGTTGTCGCTACGGTAGACACGTAGGTCGATCGTACCAAATTCATAGTAGACCTTCCTTGTGCCTTCCTTAGCGGCCCCAAAGAGTCCTTATTCAGGACAACGATCGCCTTTCTTGAAGACCCCTCAGCGTCCGTAACCTTAACAACTTTCCAATCTTGAGTTGGAAGCTGTGGGTTACAGCACTGAAGGATCTCCAAGATCTCCTCCGGGCTAGATGGCTCAGCTGGTATTTTAGCTATGGATCTAGGCTTTCGGGGTATCTCACTCACAGATACCACGTCAAGCCTAGACCCCGGCCAAACCTCACCCAGTGATGCGACGGCAGTCTTTAGTAGCAACGCTGAGCGACCCTGGTACCAACCAGCATCATCGCATTGTGGAGGAGTGCCTGGGTCCTCTTTGAGAACTTTCCAAAACACCCCTACCAGTTTTTGCTTCACCATATCCATATTCAATTGTCAAAGACAAGATTGTCTTTGACAATCTCGCTAAAGGACTTGGCTAACGACCTTTGTGTCGCTTTGGGCCTTTTAGGTCCCGGTTGCTGGCTCTTGGCCGCTGAATCCTCCTCTGAACGTTGCCGTTTAGGCCCCGCTGGTAATTCAGCAGAAGGAGGAGCGGTCTTGAGACCAGCAATATGGGCTTTCGCCCAGGAGAGCGAAGCTTGTTGCTCCTTAGTGAGTTCCTCAGCTTTTTTAGAGCCGAGTGCGTCAATGAAACGATAAGCGGAACGCATAGTGGTAGCAGCCCTTCTAGCAGGGTTTTTATGCCTGGGATTCGATTCGGAGCCGGAGTTGGCCAGGGGTGATGCGTCTTCAGGACAGGAGGATTCCTTCACTAGACCTGATCGCACAATTGGCATGTGGGCTTTAGCGGCTTTGGAGGTACTAGGAGAGAAATCCAGAGGTACCTCGCCACTTAGTCACTACCACCTATTGTATCAAATTTTTTACATTGGTGGATTTCGGACGGACATTAAAAAGAGCCCTGACGGACCAACCAACAGAACCACCCCTCTCAGTGAGGGGAAATGGTTCGATGGAAACGTCTGATAGCCGCCCCAAATGAGAACAGACGCTATCAGACAAGGGGAGGGTAGTTCTTAGTATCATGCTCAACGCGTGCCCTTCTGGAATGGGAGACCCTACCAGAGACAGCCAACTCTAGTTAAACTGTCCCCTCCAGCATGGCCAGCACAAATCTACGATGGGTAGTCATCTTGACGCACTTTAACCCAATACCAAACGTGACTGAAACAGATAAAGTTCAGCTTTTGAATTAATCGCCACTTTTGGTACATTTCAACCCTCTGTGCGTCGCCTTACATGGAAAAGCCATATAGATGCAAAGTTGACCCAAATAAAATTGAAATCAATTCAAATTAATTGGCTTCTTGGCAGAAACTCTATGCTTAGTTTAGATTGTAAACTACTACTTTATAACATGATCATAAAACCGATATGGTGTTATGGTATACAGATATGGGGCACGGCCTCAGCGTGAAATGTAGAAAAGATCCAAAGACGCCAAAACAAGTTTCTAAGAATGATCACAGTTGCCACCTGGTATATCAAAAACGCGAATATACACAAAGATCTAAACGTGCCCATTGTAAAAACTGAAATCTCGAAAAATGTACAAAAATATTTAAAAAAAACTTGAAGTTCACCCAAACCCACTGGCCCGCAACATATTAGATAACCGTGGCCACACTCGATTAAGAAGGAGGCACACAGCAGACCTAATCTAGAAGGAAGAATGCAAATTTAACCAAAACAACCATGAACAAAAAATGTTTTCGTCCGGCACTGGCTGAACTAATTAAATAATAATTATTATATATAAGATTTGAACCACTTATTGTTATATAATAATGAAGATACAATAAATAAATGAAAATGAAAAAAAAAATTAAAAAATTTTAGTCTGGCAAGCTTCCATGTATTTTCGGAAATCATAAACAGCTAACATCTGAAAACAAACCTGAAACCACAAAAGAAATGACAAAAGCAAATAAACTTTTTACTGCAGAAAAGGTGTATCTAGATTTTTATTAAATTTTAAGTGTTTTTTTTTTAATAAAACAAGTAATTCTATAAGAAAATTAAAAAAAGAACATATTTTTTAATTTATTTAAATAATTTATTTTAATATTTTCTATGTAATAGCCGCAGAAATAACCAAGTGATTTGAAAACATTAGTGACTTTGCTGAACGTTTTAAAATCACAAAATTATGTGCTCAGAACACCTTTTATGTGATTTCAAATCACTTTTATAAAATGTGATTTGCAGAACATACCTGAATACCATAAAAATCATTACTTTGTATGGTATCATTTTGATTGAATAAGCATTTATGTTCTCTTAAGCATTCCACTAGTTTGCGGCAAACGGTGGTATCAATATTTTCCCCTTCCTCAGTAAGAACTCTTCTCAACTCCTATTTAGAGGAAATTTGGTGTTGTCTCACTTTATTATCGAGGTAGCTACATTTTTAAATAAGCTGCGTTTTAATATTAAAAAATAAAAAGTTAGGTGTACGAGTTTGGCTTTGAACCACATTTAATCACTAAAATAAGTGCAGTATGTCATGGGTGACTTTTCACATCTACAATATTTCATGTCAAGTAAACCAAATTTTTAGTTAGTTTTATTGGATAGTAAGAGAAAGTAAGGTTAGTTTTATTGGATAGTAAGAGAAACAAGAACTCTCTGAGTTAGAGGGGGTCGAAATTTGACATTTTGACCAAGCAGGTGTTTTTTCTCATCCATGTAACTTATTATGTATTGCTCTTACCAAAAGGTGTCCCAAATAGTTTAGATAGCTATATCTTCAATCTTTCAAGGGTGCGAGTTGGATATCTATCAAAATAAATATTTTGTAACTCAAGACATACAATTTTTGACGTTGTTTTTTTGCAAAATCTTATTTTTTTTAAAATGGGATTTTTTATATTTTTTTTTGCTCTAAAGAAAGCTTAGATCTATTCCTTTAAGACGTTTTTCGTCGCTTAGTGGGATATCTAAAAAATATTTTGTAACTCAAGACATACAATCTTTTTTTTTTTTTTTGCAAAATCGAACTTTTTCCAAAATGTGCTTTTTTAAAGCTTAGATGTTTCTTTTAGCCCATTTTTCGCCGACCGGTGATTATAATTATCATCACTTTTACTATTCATAACTGATAAATAAAAAGTTTTTTATTCAATATAATTTAGTTTATCGAGCCCTTAGCGCCAAATTATCGTAAGCGACATAAACACAAATTTTACAGGACAAGGTTTTTTTGATTATTTTGTAATTTATACATAGAATTAAAAAAGTTATGATGCGGTATAATATAATTTATTTCAAGCTATTTGCTTTTTTTTCAAAAATATTTATAACTTTTGACAATTAAAAATTCATGGAATACTTTATTGAAAAATATGACAAAAAATGTTATTTACACTGCAGCCACACGATCAAGTTTTTCTTGATAGTTTTTACATATACTGCTTGTCAAAATTTATAAAAATTGAAAGCTGTGACGTAGGCAGCACGCAACTTGAAAACAATTTTAGTACAAATTGGGCAAAAAAATGTAATCAGCTGTTTTCTTGAATGAAAAATTGAGCATCAACTTGAATGAGAAATTGAATGCAAGTTCGTTTCAATTCTTAAAAGTGTGAGTGTATTAGTAAAAAAGTTAAAACTTGAAAGGCAAAACTTGATCGTGTAACCCCCAAGTTAAGTACAAATCTATATAGTGGTTTACTACTTTAGTTTACATCATTGTTGAAAAACTATTTTCAACGAGTAAACAGTTAACGGTATTTAAACTTTATTTGTCACCAACTACTTAGAAATAAGTAGTTGGCGTCTTTTGGAAGCCTTTTATTGCTCTTCGTGCTTTATATATTGAAAAAAGGTAAAATTTGATTATTAATAAAGGAAAGAGATTCTGCTCTTTTATTTTGAATTTTTATTTTTTCTTGTGTTTTTATTTTTATTGATTTGGAACGGATATACGCCGGAACATTGGTCCTTCTCCCACGGATAAAACACAAAAGAATTTCATCCTCCAACCAAAAAAAGGAAGTTATTGTCAAAATAGAAAGGAAATTTATTACATTGTGAATTAATTATATTTTATCAAAAAGTGTATTAATTTATACAATACTTTTTGACATTTTACGATCGGTACCATTTTAATCAAGGCTGAGTTTGGTTACTTGGACGAACAGCCATAATTAATAATTAAAAATTTTGTGCATTTACAAAGTAAATTAAATAAACAAATTAATGAAACTTCCCGCAGTTTAAATCAGAGTACGGAAATAAATAAATCGAAACGTTTGCTATCGTTTTGTTTAGTTCTTTTCAGTGAGTAAAACAAAAACCAAACATAAACATAAACAATGAGAATGTTTGTGCCATTTTGTTTTGTATTGTTTTTGCTCATGAGCGCAAACTGTACATTAATATAAACGTACGCAGCTAGAAAAGAAAAGAGTAAGAACAATATTGAAACATTCTGATAAAAAACGTTTGGTAATTGATTTACTCTTTATAATAGAGAACGCAGTAAAAAAAAAACAAAACGAATAAAAAATACGTTTCTCTATCTGTTTTGTACTCAAATGTACGATTGTAACGGTAAATTAAATAATGCAGATGAGTGAAAAGCCAATCGTTTCGTTTTCTCTCTTTGTCACTTGAAAAGTTTTTGTTTTGTTTTTGCTCATTGTTTAAGTTAGTTTTTTTTGTATGTGTATACTCCCTTTTGTTCACCCTTGGGTGGGGATATTTTTTTCTAAATTGTAACGACTAAAACCGTTAACGGTACTTTTCTTAAGCATTGTTCGCCACTTTGTTTTGCATATAATAATCTATTCGTAGCTTGATCGCTAAGACCCATACAACGTATTCTGACACATAAAGGTAATATAATAAAGAAAATATTTTTTTAATATAAACAAAATAAAAACACAGTTTTATTTCTTTTTTTATTTCACGCACAAACAATTGGTCCAATCGAGCCGGATTTTTTGCCGCACATAAAACAAGTACGAAGAACACAAATTAATTTGTATCTCCTTTTTTTATTTTATGGTCATAAAAGAATCGCCATTTTTTGGACACTTTCCGCATTTCTTATTTTGTCTATTTCTTATTTTTGGAAAACATATTTACAAAATAATAAGGTGCGTACTTGAATTTCTTTATAAAAAAGTGCAGTGAATTTTGTAAAAGAAAAGTGTTTTTTATTTATTTTGTTTATTAAAAATAAAAGTGTTTAAACAAACACTCACATATACATACATATTAGTTAAAATATTACTGTGTGTTTGTTGTAGTTGGTCGCTTTTCCAACCCTCACTTTATTTGACACTAGCTTTGTGTTTCGTTTTCTACTACTAGAAAATATCAACTGAGGGTTTGTTTACGTGGACGGACAGAATTATAGAAACTAAATTTATTTTGATAATTTGCGAGAACATCAAGCGAGAATTTTATTTCTGATTTTTTAATTTTATTTGTACATTTTTTAAATAATTTCCGAATTACGGAATTTTTTTGTTTGTATGAGAGTGGGCTAATACGAGGCTAATATTTCTCCACCATGGTACATGAAGATGCGGACATCAGCGATGGTGTGGATCGTGAGAAGGTTTCCTCTAATGACAATATTGCGGCTAAAAGAATGAGACTTGGTGGTGATAATTCTCCATCTAAGATTGAATTTTCTGAATCTATTTTACGAAAGGGAACTGGATATGGAAGTGCTACCAGTAGCCAGAATAGATTTGCTCTTTTAGGTGAGCTTGAATTTGATTACACAGGCGATGTTAATGATAGTGTTGCTCGAGGGGAGTGACGAATGTTGACCCTGCTAAGGACAATGCTACACAAAAAGGAGGATTTTGTCCTCCAATTTTCCTGTACAATGTTAATGTAACACACCTTGTGGCGCAACTAGAGGCTAAGTCACCGAAAATTGTTTATAAGATTAAGAATGTAAATAAACATAAGAGCAAACTTTATATTGCAGACCCTGTTGTTCATAATGAGATGATGGCCCTCCTTAGGGAAAAAAAATAAAATCATATTCTTTTATTCCTAAAGAATTTAAACAAATTTCTTTGGTTTTGCGTGGCTTGAATTATAAGACGGATGTACAAGAAATTAAAAGTGCTTTAGACCAACTCGTCCCAGACACTGTAAACAATATTAACCCTTTATAGCCCACGATCTCAAAATTGTCTGCAACTTTGAAATAAGATGCATTTAGGTGAATAATAAAATAATTAATTTTTAAAAAATTTTAAAAATATATCCTTATTTATTAATGATGGTTTTTAAGGAGTGTGACATTCCTGTAACATTGAGTTAAAAGTTAAAAATAAATTATGTGATATGAAACGATTTGAAGCCATTATTTTGTTTGTTGTAGCATAATAATACGCCACATTTTTCACAAATAGTTTGCCAGTGCATTTTGGAAATTTGAAGCGTATTCGTTTTTCTACCCATAACGGCCAGTGTCCTACTTGATCCTGGCGTAGGCCTTTGGAGTAACATTTTGAGACTGACCTTTATGTTTTGTAAGTAGCATTTCATTTTCGATATATTTTTTTGTCTTCACATTAGATTTCCGACCAATCTTTTAAAGAGTTTCACTCACTTCAAGTCGGAAATCCGCAAAAGACATGTTTTTATGTATGAAATTTTTTTTGGTTTACTTACTATCCGGTATAGCAGCAAAGAATTTGCCGTTGTCAGATCTAATAGGTGGTAAAACATTCGTTCATCTTTTGCATCTTATATGTATTTCATATCTTCCAATTATACTGTCAATTAAATACAAGCCTTCCATATAGCGATTGTTTTCTCCAACCTTGTATGTACTACTACGTTCTCAGTTCCTGTTTCAGGTCCGATATTATAAACCGAAACTCCAGGACGTACATCTTATAACCCCACTTATGAGGTTTATTCGGGTTGTATATTTTCAAGTTATTTCAAGCTTTAGTTGAACAAATCTTCTCATCAACACAAAGGTATTCCTCCATTGGAATCCTACTAAAAGTAACGTTTAGTTTCTCTATAATAGGCCTAATTTTATAAAGTGTATCTACATTTGGAGCATTGCGTGGAGGCAGATTGAAATTATCGTTGAAATGTAAGAATTGTCAAATTTTTGTTTCGGCATTATTTCCTGAATCATCGGTGTGCCAATAGTTGAATTCCAATGACTGGTTACCCTTGGTAGTTAGTGTCATCATAATAACTACTCCAATAAACTTCTGAATGGCAGTATCAGTTACATGAAAAGACTGAATCGAATTTTGTTGCATTGCGTATAGATTTGTTTGCTCAGCGATTGAAGTCATAAGTTCATTCGGAAAAAAATATAAAAAGAAATTTATTGGTGTGTCCAATCCAGATCCAATATATTTGATGGCAATGTAATATTTCCATTATATTTTGTTTGCTCTTCGTTAACGATAAGATTAAGTTTTTTCCATGTTAACTTTAATTTTTTTATCTTTTGCTTTGTTGAATGTGGAAGGGGATACGAAGGATCAGGAATTGTTTCATTATCACTGATTGAATTTATTTCAATTTCGAAGTTATCTTCAGATCCTTCAAAGGGTAATTGAAAATCTGGGCCATCAACACTGTCAGCATCCTCATCTAATCCATTTTCACTACCTTGTTGACATAATATGTTCATTATTTCATCTTCCCGTAACGAACGCAACGCCATTATAGGATAATATGATATAATAAACCATCAACACGTACATATTTTATTACAATAAAAAATACCATTTTTACTCAATGTAACAGAAATGTTACAAACAAACAAAATCACTTTTGCTGTATAAAAAATATAAAACTAATGGTTGCTAATAATATTTATATAAAATCGTTTATTAACCTACAGGTCTACAAAAAAATAATTAAACTTTTCTGTACTTTTTGTATAATTTTTTTAAATCAAAATTAGCGTAATCTTGGGATTTTATCTTTTTAGAAAACTTAAATTAGAAATGACGTTACACAAAAGCGTTGCCATCTGCAATGTTTAATCACACATAAGTTTGTTTATTGGTTTGATACAAATATGTTACACTAGTTTAAATGAAATAAATGAGTTTATTATGTATTTTATGGCGACTTTTGTGGTTTGTTACAGAAATGTCACATGGGGCTATAAAGGGTTAATAAATTTACAACTATCAAGAAAAAACAAAGTGGATACTGGTCTGTTCCTCGTTGTTTTTGCACCTGGAAAGAAATTAACTGATATTACTCACGTTAAATACTTACTAAATCAAACTGTGATATGGGAGAAACCGAAAAGAAAGAACCATGAAATACAATGCCATAGATGTCAGCTCTTGGGTCATGTTGCACGAAATTGTAACTCTGATTTTAAATGTGTGAAATGTGATAAATCTCATCCTCCTGGTGATTGTGGGTTATCTCAAGTACAAGACTCAAAACCGATCTGCGTTAACTGTGGTGAAGAGGGGCATCCAGCGAATTGGAGAGGCAGTGTCGCATATAAGAAATATGTAAAGGGTAAACTTGAACGCATGGATAAAGCGCGGAGAGACACATTGCTAGTAAGTAGTAATGTTAGCAAGGCAATAAAATCCACCACGGTTTCACCCGGTTTAACTTTTGCAAGCTTTTTTCAATCCAATTTAAATCATAATTCCAAAAATAGGAGCTCCCCAATTGTAGAGGAATTCTTAAAATTGTCAAAATTCTTTCTTGAACCTGAGAAACTAACGCTGGAACAAGAAATTCATAAATTCCTGAATGATTATAGGAATATGCAGAAAAATTAAGCGAAGGATGAGTTCTTACGTCTTTTAAAAAAAGTAAATGACAATTATGTTCCATAGACATTTAAATTTTCTCACATTCAATGTACGCTCACTTGTCGACCCCAGTCGACAAATTGACTTGCTGAATACTCTTTCACATAATAAAATTGACATAGCATTTCTTCAAGAATGCCATTTACGCAAAAACCAAAGATTACAATTAAGAGGATTTAACTTTGTATATGACAACTCAACTCTTGGAGTGGGTCTAGCAATTAAGGAATCTATTGCATACAATATTATAAACTTTAATGATACAGAGCTAAAAGTTAAATTAATTCAAATAGAACTAAATATGGATAATTCTCGGAAGAGAATTTTAGTTGGCTCAATATATATTCCATGCTATATTTCTACGTTTAAACTTAATGATGGTCTTGATAAATTGTTGCAGACAGCTGGTGATTTTGATGGATTCATACTGGGCGGGGATTAAAACGCCAGGCATCCAAGTTGGGGCGACTCATTTGAGAACTGCAATGGTAGAATTTTAAATGACTGGTTACTTGATCACTCATTGGATGTTTCACGTATTTGTGATAATCATACGCCGTCATACCCTAATGGTCCCTCCTTTTTTGGACCATTTTTTCCTTTGTCCGCATTTTACTGCCTTTGGAACTACCAACTTAAGAATATATAGTTGCCCAACATTCTCGGACCACTTTCCAATAAAATTGGAAATAGATTTGCAATGTGGGCAAATTATCCTAAATAACCCACGTCATTTTATGTCGTATAAAAACACAAATCTCAATTTCGTCGAGACCTGGAAATTTCGGCCAACGACAATATGCCATCCAAGTATATAAATCTGTCAAACAGCGAATTAGATACACTAATTGACCAATTTAATGCGAATCTTACACACATCCACAATGTTCATTCAGAAAGAATAATTCATTCAAACTTTAAGATTCCTATTTCTGAAAATGTACGCAAATTTTTTAAAATTAAACATAGATGGCAAAAAAATTTAAAAAAATTTTTCACCGCACTGGAAATAGATGCAGCCATCAGTATAATATAATATCAAAGCAAATTCAACTTCTGAAGAATATAATTAAGGAACTGGTTAATTTGGAGCAAGCCGAGAGATTTAATGGTATATTGGAGAAGATAAGACCTGGTCCAAATGCTTTTCGACGTGTGTACCAAATTGTTGGAAGGAAAAAATCACCCTTTTGCCAACAGATCACTGCTGATGACCGTACTGTGATTAATGAGAGGGAAATAGCCGATCATTTTAAGGAGTACTATTCTGGCATCTACAGGGAAGTTATACCTCAATTCACCGTTAATGACTTGGATCATCGAATTACTTCATATACAAATGCTGCGTTGCCACATATTTATTAGTTTAACATTCTGTTTAATTCTTTGGACAATAATTATGCTTACCACTTTACAAGCGTGCAAAAGGTTAAAAATATAATTAATGGGTTAAACAATAAAAAATCTTCTGGTTTTGATGGTGTGTCTAATTTCTTAATTAGAAAGTTTCCTGATCTTGTTCTACAGTTCCTAGTCATCATTTTTAATAATTGTCTCAACAACTGCTATTTTCCAGACGTATGGAAATCTGCGAAAATAATTCCACTTAAGAAAAAGGCGGTTAGCAACACTGTGAATGATTTCCGACATATATCTCTCTTGTCTAATATAGGGACAATTTTTGAACACATACTGAAGGCAAAGCTGGAAAGTGAATTTATTATTAACCCAATTTCATCATATCAATTTGGATTCCAACATTACCACTCAACACAACACGCACTTCTGAAATTTCATAATGACATCGTTCGTCATCTGCGCGAAAAATCATGTACTGTGGTCATATCTCTTGATATTGAGAAAGCCTTTGATACTGCCTTTCATAAGGGTATTTTATACAAATTGATTGAGCTGGAAGTTGACCCATTCTTGATAAAATTATTTCTCGAACCGTTCATTCAGAGTTCAGATAAAAAACTGTCTGTCCGACTATGGTTGTGTGAAAAGTGGAGTCCCTCAGGGGAGCGTCTTGGCGCCTATGTTATTTAATCTGTTTCTCTATGATTTTCCCCACCTGACAAATAATTCTGCTGCAATACTATATGCTGACGATTGCCTGTTATACGCGCATGATGAATCTCCGCACCGCGCACTGCCTTAAGCTGCCGCTCACCTGGAGGAGATATGTAACTACTACAAAAAATGGGGTATTAAGATAAATGCATCCAAATCTGAGGCCATCTGTATTCGAAATGCCTCTGGGAAATGTGCAAGATTTGTGGTCCCGGAAAGCAAGCTTCTATATCTTTATATGGATGACATTGAAATTCAATTTAAATCATCTATAAAATACCTGGGTGTTAGTTTTGATAAAACTACACAAATTTAACAATCACGCCAGAACTATTCTTACGAAAGCCAAACGAATTGCTTGTATGTTCTCCAGTCTGTTCAACAGTAAATATCTTCCCAGTAATACAAAGTTATTACTATATAAAGTTGCAATCAGGTCCGCCTTGGTATATGCTTTTCCAATCTGGTTTACTATTTCACCAATAGTGGCAAGGGAATTGGAAGTATTCGAAAGAAGGATCCTGAGAAAATGTATAAACAAGAATTATGCAAATCGTACGAAGCGTTACTCCAACTCATATATCTATGGGAAATCAGATGCTGTGCCTTTTTGTAATTATGCAATGTCTCTCCAGAGGAGATTTGTGGATAATCTGGCCGCACATGACAACATTCTAATGAATGAAATTTTCGAGTTGCAACAGAACGTGGATTGGTCTGGTGTTTCATACCTATCCCCTATTGGTATTATAAGTGCTCTGAATACGGATGGTTTGGATCCATATATCATCCCTGAATTCTACGCGAAGGCTTCCCAATGGTCACATAGGGTTGCATTAACCCATCTTTGTGATAAGTTAATGTTGATATTTTAGTTGTCTTTAGGACATAATTTTTTTAATTTATCCAAGATTGATGTAATTTTGTTTCTAGTATGTAATGGAGAATGTGTCTTCCCTGTAATTTGAATTTATGATTATGATGTTTCATTCAGTATTAGGTCTATCGACTTACCTTGTGATTTTATTTATATTTGTTCATTCTTTAATTGGACAGTTCGTTTTACTCAATGTTGATCTCAATTAAGATACCGTGATTTATCTGTTTTTTATTATTTAATTTTAAGTGTTAACTATTTGTAGGTTTTTGTTTTTTATACAGAATATATCTCTGTACGTTAACGGTTATGCCGGGAGCAAGCATTTGTTTGCTATTAAATATCAAAATACGTTTTAGTATTGTACTTTCTCTATCTAGCAAGTTGCTTTTTCATTATTATATTTTATTAGAGCAAGATGTAAATAGTTCTAAGAATAATATTATTCTATCGTTTAGTAAAAAAAAATCATTGTAATTGGAAAAAAGAAAAGACTCAATAAACATATTTACTTACTTACTTGATAATTTGCTCATTTTTTGTGCCAAAATAAAGATCTTTCGAGTTTTAAACGAAAAAAAAATTAATTAAAATTAATATTATTAATTGACATTATTAATAAATAACAAGTGGTGGAATTAGTGTTGTTTTTTGTTGATATTAAATAAATACATAGACATTAGTGTTTGCTTTTTCTTCTTCTTCATATAAAAGTGGTCACTCTACTGTCGGTCAGTTATACTATTATTGCGTTTGATTAAATTTGACAAAATTAATTTTTGTGTAATATTGATCAAATTTGTGAAAATTAATTACAATTTAATTTATTAAATATTATTTGAAAAAATCAGTTAGATTTTTTTTTAATTTTAAAAAAATTTTGGAAATTATTAATCAATAATAAATTAATGTTGTTATTTTTAAACTTGTAATTTATATAAAAGAAAATGTAATAAACATGTCTATTACACCACTTGACCGTTTCATTAGAGCTTCGGATGCTCTTATCCGTTTTGAAGCCGAATTTAATAATACTCGCGAAGAAGTACATACTGCGTTCACAATAGGGTTTCACAGAGATGAATTGAATAAGTTGTGGGACCTTGTTAAATCGACATATGAACAGTGTCTAGATTATTTGACGACCTCTGAGGACACTGAACCTGATGATACTGATGTGAATAGCTCGAAATATCAGAATACGTATAGATCGTTTATTAACTGTTCGGGTAAAATTGCTGAGAAAATTCATCAGTTTGCTTCAGTGACTAAGTCAACTGATTCGCCAACAGTGAAACAGAATATTTGTGTCGGTCATCATAATTTGACTTTACCGCCTTGTGACGTTGATATGTTTGAGGGTGATTATCTTTCATGGCCTGCCTTTAGGGATTTGTTTAAGGCCTTATATATAAATAGTTCGTGTCTTACAAATATTGAAAGATTATGCCACTTACTGCGTAAGACTAGTGGCGACGCGAAGGAAATTGTTTCGAAAAGTCCGCTTTCTGATAGGGTTTGAAATGGCATGGCGAAATTTAAAAGACGCCTAAGAGAATCCGCGTATGTTGGTTAATAATCAACTAAAGACGCTTTTTAATATTCCAGTACTGGAAAAATAGTCTTTTACCGGTCTCAAAAATTTGCAAAGAGGAATTAATAGTTGTCTTGCCGCGTTGTCGGTGTATAAAGTTCCGACGGAGAATTGGGATCCGATTCTAGTCTTTTTATGTGTACAGCGACTTCCTGACTGCTCTGTAACTTTATGGGAACAGAGCATTAAGGATAAATTTGCGTTATCATGTTGGAAAGACATGGATGCTTTTCTAACAGAAAGGATTCAAACTTTGGAATGTCTTTGTGATATTCGGGAAACGCCGCAGATAAAAGTACCATCGGTACAAAAGGTAAAGACACATCATGCTAATTCTGCATCAAATTCTCATTTTTGCATTTTATGTAAAAATCAAAGCCATTTCCTACGCGATTGTAAGCGTTTCAAGAATCTTTCGGTTTCGGAAAGATTTTCTACAATTAAGAGACACCATTGTTGTGTCAATTGTTTATCAAGAACACATGAAAATTGCATGAGAAATTGCACAAGTGTTCATAGCTGTTCAACTTGTCAGAAGAGACATCACACTTTGCTGCATAGAAGTACTTCATCCTCAGACGATTCGACTGAAAATTCAAATACAGGCGCGAGTTCTGTCGTGGTTCGAAAATTTCTCCTTTTAGCATTGGCGATGAAACGGATCTACATTCATAGCCTCCTGACTAATAATTATGCCATTTTTATTTATTTTTATTTCCAGCCCCAAAAAATAACTTGCATCTTTGGCTGTTATTTTAAATTCATTTCTCAATTCAGATAAAAATATTTCCAATTCTTTGGGATTTGTGGCAGCTACTAGGCCATCATCTACATATAGAGCTAGTATTAACGTCTTACCTTCTTTATCTCTCATGTATAAGCAAGGATCCGCTTCATTGGCCTTAAAGCCAAGCTTCAATAAATAATTTCCGAATCTACGATTCCAACAGCGTGGCGCTTGCTTCAATCCATATAAACTTCTTTTAAGCTGACATACTCTGTTAGTACCATCATTAAAACCTTCTGGCTGTTTCATATAGATAATCTCTTTAAGTTGGCCATACAGAAAAGCTGTTGATACATCGAATTGAGAAAGGTACATATTTTGACTTGCAGCTACACTCAATATTGCTCTAATTGTTCCTAATTTTGCGACTGGACTGAAGGTTTCATTATAGTCTATGCCTTTACGTTGTCTGAAGCCTTTGATTACTAATCTTGCTTTGAATTTGTCTATACTCCCATCTGGATTTGTTTTTACTTTAAATACACACTTTGATGGAAGGGCTTTAGATTCCTCAGGAAGATCAGCCATTATCCATGTTTGATTTTCATTTAAAGAACTTATCTCGCTATTAATTGCATCGGTGAAAGTCAATGGAGTTTCAATTTGATTTACAAAATCCTGAGCTACCATTACATAGTCATCAAATCTTGAGTTATGAATTAAAGTGCGATCTCTTAAACGTTTACTTATTGGCTCTTCTTCTTCATCACTTAATTTTCGCTTACGTTTATTAAATTTAAAACCAAGAAAATCACTAACATCCGAAAAATTATCATTAATACACTCCTCAAATAATTCATTATCTTCTTCACAATCTGAATCATTTTCCTGTGGACTTGGCTGGGAATCACTTACGGCTCATTGATTATTTGAAGTAATTGGCTGAATCTGTTCTTCTTCCAGAATATCATTCATAGGCTTATCATAATTTTTATATAATAGTTTAACATATTCACTATTGTCATCCGAAGTGTAATTTCTAGCATCTTGAATATCATCACAATTTATTAGTTCTTCACTAAATCTGACGTCTCTTGATAAAATTAAACTGTGGTTCTCCTTTACATAAATTCGGTAACGTTCTTCTGTATCATTGCCAATTAAATAGCCCTTGATTGCTTTTGAATCCATCTTCTTTCTCTTCTGGCATGGTACATAGGCATAGCATTCGCTTCCAACTATTCTTAAATGATTAATTCTTGGCTTTCTTCTAAACCATAGCTCATGTGGGCTCTTACCGTCAACAGGAGTTTTGCGAGTTCGATTTAAAATATATATGGCTGTGCGAACTAATTCAGCCCAAATCGCTTCAGGAAATTTAACATTCTTATTTGAATACTTAAATGTTCGTGCCATCTCGATGACTGTCCTATTTTCCCGCTCACTTGCACCATTTTGTTGTGGAGTGTATTGAGCAGTCAATCTTTGTGTTACTCCATATTCTTTAAGAACTTTTCTTATCTCAAAATTATCAAACTTATAGGATTTTCTTGAGTCTTTGCAAAATCCAAAACTTCCTTCAATACATCTTTAACTTCGGATTTTTCGGATCTTTAAATATGACTAAATATTTCTTCTTGCTAAAAGATGCTGGGAATGGACCACATACATCTGCTGACATTAATTCACCTGGACTTTTCTCTATTGCCAAATGGTAGACGATGAGACTTTCCATAAATACAGGATTCACACAATTTATTGTCCAATTTCGCATTTATACCAAGTTCTTCTTTTAGTTTTTGTTGCACGTGACGTTATCTTGATGTCCCCATCGCTCATGGTATAACTGCAATGTATTGTCAGCTTCGGTGGAATTAATTTCATTTCTTACACTTGGAATAATTGGTTCGATGTCTGCCTTATATAAGGTACCTCCTACCTCACGGTGACCAACTAACAAAACTTCATTGTTCACTGAAAGTTTACAACTTGTTGCCGTCGACGTAAATTCACTGTTATTCAATTTATCTTGAGTAGATAACACTGAGAACAGGTTTCTCGATATATTTGGGACATACCAAACATCAGTTAGATCAAAAACGAGTACTTTGTTGTTTACTTTTGACTGAATTTCTATAGTGCCCTTACCAACGACATCCAAAACTTATTTTCCATCAGCCTTAATTTTGCAGGAGTCTTTAAAGTTTTCAAACGTTTTAAATAATATTCTATTATTTGTAACATGTCTTGTTGCACCGTTATCAATCCACCAATCATTTGAAAAATCTTCTTTAATTGCATTAATTTCATCACAAATTAGAGGCAGTATTCGATGTGATGTACACTTAATTTCATTATTCATATCTTTTCTTGGCTTACCATCGCTGATCCATTTTCTACACTCACGTAACCAGTGGCCTTTCTTCCAGTAGTTACAGACATCAGATTTCTTATTCGGCTTGTTAATTGAATTTTGTGTTGATGGTGTTGTCTTCTTTTTAAAATTATTTACCACTAATGCTTCATCATTCTTGAGAACATCTACACCTTTGCAATTTCTTTGATACATGCAGAGCTGTGCGGACATTTCATAAAAATTCTTTTCTTCGTTCTTTGTTAAAAGCATCCAGCTTGATTTGAAAGTATCAAATTGACTCGGCAAAATTTGAAGAATTTTACATACCAATAAAACATCTGGCAATTGATTTTCATTCCTCCCTTTTAAACCGTTGTTCACTTCCACCCACAAGCTTTTCAATTTAGCTATATGTAAACTTACATCTTCATTTGGGTTCCAGGTAAATGAAAAGAAATCAATGCAAATTTTAAAAAGTTGATCCTTTTATCTTGCTTCAAATTGTTGCATTAATGATTCCCAAGCTTCTGCAGCAGTTTCTTTATCCATTATCTTTTGGTATACGTCATCACTTGTTATCATCGACTTCGCATAACTGTTAGCTTTTCTATATAAATCAGCTTCCTCTTTATATATTTTTCTTTGCTCGCTTGTTGCATCGATCGGTAGTGGAATTGGTTTCATTAAATTACCTTCATTGACATCAATTGCTCCTTCGTGATAATCTAATAAATCACGCATCTTACGTTTCCAGATTGGATAATCCATTTCATTTTGGAGAGGCTTAACATGTTTCGACAAATCCATTTTCTTAGCGATTACTTTTAATTGCTTGCAATATTCTTAAATTTCTTGAAATATCTTCTTGAAAAATTATTGCTTATATTGGATTTTAAGTTTATTAAAATAAATAAAATTTTTAATTTATTTCTCAAAGTTTCCTGGGCTCATAACCTTTTGTAATAAATGTTTTATTAAGAATGAAAAATTATGAGAATTGAAGTTTCAAACGATACAAAATACTACTATAATAAAAATACAAAATACAGTACATATCATAACATAACACATTAATTCAACAATTGTTTAATGAATGAAGTAGTAAAAATATCTTGCTTATATGGTTATGTAATATCAAAATGTTAGGGATTCCCTTAATGGTTTTAGTTTTAATGGTATAACAATAGTAATATAAAATATTTTACGATTTGAATAATTATAAATTATTTAACATTATCTGTGATATTGACTGTGTTATTAGGTTAGTACAATTTTAAGATTTAAAGTATGGTTCGGACATTATTGATAAGGAATTTTGTAGAATTAAGTTATGGAAAAAAATTAAATAAACTATGAATAATTAAAGCAGATTATAGTTTTAAAAGAGTAATGTTTTGCAATAGCAACTAATATGACGGACGATATGAAGACGAAATAAATGTTTTAGCAGATAATGTTGGAGATATGGAAAGTTTCAGTCAATATTTTAAGTGCCATGTGGCCTAACCAAACTATATTTGGACACAAAGTGTGGGCAGAATTTCCAAATTTTAATATGGTGGTTTCGTTTTAATTGGGTTTGGCAAGATATTTATAGTTTGTCACTATTAACAATTGGCTGGCTATCATTCAATTTGTTGATAGACCTATTTAAAATTTTCAAAATTGATTAAAAACAGAATTTATTTTCTGGAAATAATGCTTACCAGCCAACTTCGACAAATTCGTTTTTTAATGCTCGCTTTTGGGAGAATACTTCTGGATAGAATTGAGCTTTATTACATAGACTCGGATTAGGAGCACTTATAGCTTTTCCACAAGTCTAAATCGAAATACAATTGTAGGTGTCTTTTGTACAATTTAGTTACGTGGAAGATAATTCAAAATTAAAATGCTTAAATTTATATTTGGGGGATTCAAACGGTCTCCTATTAGGACGTATTGTCATAATGTCATCAAATATTTTTTTAGTTTAAACAAATTTTTGTTGGGTTTCAAACAAAAAAGTTATAAACTAATAAGACTTTTTGAACTATGTTTATTGGTTTGTCATAAAATAACACTTTTTTGTTTGCAGCACAAGAAGAATTTGTTTAAACTAAAAAAATATTTTACGACATTATGACAATACGACCTAATAGCAGACCGTTTGAATCCCCCAATTATATATTTTAAAAAGAATTTGGCCACGTGAGTAACTTAATTATACTTCTGTATTAATTCGTTCTTGATTGGATGACGTGTAAAAACAAAAAGAAAGAAGAACTCATGGTTTCCGTAATTGAAACTTCTTACAGAGTAATTCTGTAATCGTTTATCTGAACCCGGTACAACGTTAAAAGTGATGGTATCTATTAAGAAACATAGTGGGAATGAAACATTACACATAATACCAATGAAACGCAGCCCAAGTAAATAATGTAAAAAAATTACATTGATTAAAAATCCATTCATTATAAAAAAATGAGAATACGAAAAAAATGGATTCTATAAAATAAGTAAATGTTTTATAAAATATCTGTGTAAAATATATGTACATAAATGTAAATGCGTGCATATTTATTAAGAGAAAATAAATGACAATGATTAGCAACAAGTTCTATTAAATATGTATATATCTTAAACATGTTTATCAACATGTTTCTACACATTATTTATTGTATGCATGTAATAATAAGGGTTGCCGTAATACATATAATACATTTTGGTGTACTTATTGTGTAATGCCCATTGTTATTGTAAAATTTATTTTCAATTAAATATATATTGTTAAAATTGAGAAACGTTCATTACACTTCCTGTGTTTTCTTCTCCTTCATCATCGTAATGCAAGTTCTTGCTCCACCAACAAATTTCCGCTAATACAGCATCGGGAGACTTTTTTCCTCGATATCTGCAAAATTTGTGTTAAAATGTATTGGGGAAAAAAATATATGTATATTAAAAATTACCTCATTTCAAATGGCATTGCAATTTGGTGGTACTGTTCACCTTGGTCATCTGATTCGGTCGCTAGTTGCTGACCGAAGTAGTCTAGATGATGATGTAGGTAATGAATTTTGAGCGACATATTAACGCCTATTTTAGAAAAAGCATTCATCATTGCGTTAACAGATCTCTGATAGCTGTCAGACCTATTTTTACCCAACAACCCGCCAATAACCTCTTTGATTGATTGCCAAGCAATCAATTCGTTTTTATTTAAAATATCAAATTCCTGATTTTTGACCAGCTTCCGAATGTCTGGACCATTCACAACACCTAAAGGAAGAATAGTTATAAAAAAATATATATTTTAATCAAGAAAAATATACTAATTTTAAATGTTTTACTTTTTTAATTTACTTTCAGTGAGTCGGGGGAAAATTTTTGCTAAAGTAGTGTAAACGTCATCCCTCTTAACCACAGTTTTCAGAAAACTTTTTACTATACCGAGTTTTATATGTAATGGTGGTAATAAAACTTTGTCTTGACCTTCAATGACGTTGGCCAGATTGCAATCCCCGAAGAATTGCTACCACCTTCAAGTCACAGCATATTTTCCATTGATGTTTTTTGTAGTCTACTTCTTGAAGAATAGTTTTTAATGAGTCATACGTCTCTTTCGTTTCTACAAAATAGGCAATTGGTACCGATGGTTTTGAGTTTGTTTGATGGAGCAACACTGCAGATGTTTGCTCGTTATTTGCAAAAAAACATTCTTGCAGTGTTGCTTGGCGATGTCTGTAGGCTGATATTTTGGTTCCAGGGGCCAAGAGATTATTTGAATTTAAAAATCTAGCCAGTTCTTCGGACTTACGTTGTGAAAGTCCAAGCTTTGCAATAATGCAGTCTAGCTTGGTTTGTGTAATCAAAATTGGATCATTTGACTTTGAGGGTTCTGGCGCAAATAAAGAAAAAGCTTCATTTAAAGCAGTTTGTATGGTAATCCCTGACGTCACGGGGTTCGGAGGTTTTGGAACTGGAACATTTTCCGAGTGTTGTATTGGGATTTGAGCACTTAAAACACTTTTATATATTTTACTCCTCGTTTTTCTTCTGTTCATACCAGTTACGGAATTCACACATGCGTAGCAATTTGAAGTCTTATGCCCATTAGGATCTAACCAGATCATCGGCACACCAAACGGCAACTTTGTAATCCTTTTGCTCGTCCAACTCATTAGATTAGTATAACACTTTTTGCAAACAATCTTTGGAGCTCATGGTACATTTGATATAACTGGATGGTTGAAATATGGCTCATAAGCAGATATAAATTCTTCTGTAAACGAACCATGTTTTAACATTTGTGGTGTGAAATGGCCACAAACGTAACAAAAATTTTTTATATTGCAAGACATTTCACAAACTTTATTAATTAAAAATATTTTTAGTAATTAACTTTATTTAAAAACTTCTTTTCACTTTATTAACAAATAATGGTTCACAAATTCACATAAAGTTGCATTATTATAACAGGTAACTACGATTTGATTTCAAAAAATTAAAACATCTTAATACTTTGTTCAGCAATAGTGCATTTTTTGCACCATAACCGTTAAATTTAAATTGTAAAAATACAAGTCTAAAACTATTGAGTAACTACTTTTGAGTATTGAGTACTCAAACAATATGGCAAATACTCGATACACGATACCCACTACTCAATACTTTTACAGCAATATTCAGCAATTCTCCAAAAATTGGTAATCTAAGTACCAAAAACTATAAAAATAAAAAAATAAATCTGCAAAAAGTGTTAAAATTAATGAATTTTAAGTATATTAGGACTAGAACATGTTAGGGTTTTGTTTTCATTTTGTTCAAAATTACTTACTTGTTAAATTTCAAATTATAATTCAAATATTTTTAGATTTTTGTTCATTGAGTTGGCTTTGATTTTTGTCAATTTTAAATTCAAATTTTTTTTCAAATAATATTATTTTTGTTTTAATTAAGTTACCTTTGATTTCTGGAAATTTATATTAAAATTTTTGCTTAGGTATACTGTTTAAAAATTTCATGTTGAATTTCATGTAACATTTGAATATTTAAATATTTTAAAATTTGTATCTAGTTAACTTTGCTTTTGGAAGATAATGTAGAAAATTTGTGTGTAGGTAAATTGTTATTTTGAAAATTTGAAATTTGAAATTTGAAATTTATAAGTGTTACTTGTTTAGTATTTTTTTTTTTTTTATCACGTAATTTTGGAAATTATTTTTGTTAGATTTTTTTAGGTTTTAGAAAAATAGATTCAGATAGTTTTTGATTGCTGAATTGTTTGGTTGAAAAGTTTTGAAATATTTGTGAAATATATGGAATTGGTGTTTTAACAAGAAATTAAAGAAAAAGGATATTTAAAAGGAATATTAAAAATGGAAATTAGTGAAAAAAGGATAATATAGAATTTTGTGAAAAAAAGATATTATAAATGAATATAAAACGATAATTTTGACAAAATTTATTAAAGAAAAATTAGTGAAGAAAAAGAAAATATTCTGAATATAAAAGGATAATTTAAAGAATAATTTGAACAAGATGAAACAAACTTAGTTAAGGAAAGAAGAAAATTTTTTCATATATTGTAATTAAAAACAAAAATTAAATAATTAACAAAAGTTTTGAGAACGAGAATATTTTGAATATAGTTACATACAATCAGAAAGGATATGTAGCAGAAATGAAAATCTAATTATCCGAATAACGCTTAAATAGTAAAAAAAAAGAAAAATTTATAAAAATATCAAAACTTAACAAACTAAACATGGAAATAAAAAGTATCAAATATACAAATAAATAAAAAAAAAATGAACAACAATGAAAATTTAATACAATAGTTTTCAAATATAATAAAACTAAATTTGAAAGTGATATTGAAAGAACAACAATGATAATAACTAATATATAAACATCTGTGAACAACTATAATGATTTCAACATAAGCCAACATATTAAACAGAGAGATGTGTATTATTATTTGAGAATATGTTTTTGTGGATCAAGAATCGAGAATTTTTAATCAAATACTAAAAATTGGATGAACTTTAATTAAATTATTAAATTAGAATTTTTAACGATTAAAATAATTAATAATTTTTTTTCTTATAACTATTGGTTTTTATTAAATGTTTCTTTAAAATTAAATAATGTTAAGTTTTCTTTGAAATTTTAATTTGTTTTAATCTTCTTTGATTTCCTTTATAATATAAACATAATAATGTTCTACGAGATGCTGATATGTACATATCATCGTTGGATTCAATGTATGTAAGTTTTAATTTTGTTTGTGATTATTTATAATTTTTTTAACTTTCATTTGTAGTAAATAAATTATTAATTTCTTAGTTGTTATAATTATAATATGGAAACAACTTTGAATCTTAATAAATTTTTGTAAAGTAATTTTAAATTTTTATTAAATATATGATTTTTTTGTTAATTTGGAATATTTAAAAACAGATATGGTACACTAAATCTTTTTATTTTGAGTTGTGGAGGTATAGTGGGATAGATGGATTAAAATTGCAGCAAAGTAAGTGTATTGTTTAGGGATTATATTTTAAATTATTAAAATATAATCATGGTGGTATATTTTACCAATAAGGGAGGGCATTATCATGGGTATTAACATCTAAACCCTAGCAAGTATTCAGATAATTACAATAATAGTAACTCATTGATCAGAACCCAAAAATTCGTATAGCAATGACGTTACAAATGGCGCCCAACGTGGAACATGATTTTTGATTTTAGTGTATCTTAGTTGTCAAATTTATTTTGATTGATAGTTGTACATGTAATGAAAATGATTGTTTTGAAGAATTTGTTAAACAGCAGCCTGTGATATGTTTTGAGTATCAGAGTTGTGTTGTTTAATTTCTTTATTGGATTTCAATCTATATTATCCTATATATAATTCGAAAAGAAATTGGAAAGATTAGTAGTGATGAAATTGAAATTCAATTATTTTTTTTTTTTGTGAATTGTTTCAATATTTGTATATATATATTTTTATTTTGCTGTGATTCCATTTTGAACATGAATTCTCCACAACTCAAATATTTTTATGAATTAATTGAAACTTGTTGGTTTATTTTGAATTATTTGATTTTTTTTTGGTTTATTAAAAATTTTTATTATTTTTATCTCTGTTTGTAAGTTAATCTGATTTAAATTTGCGATATTTTTTTTATGTTTATGCTTGTTAAGATTTGATATTTTTAGTTCTTAAAATGGATTCTAAGAGACCGGTCACGCGTAGTTATGCAAAATCTTTAGAAAATATGGGAGGAGCTGTTGGTTCAGAACAAGTATCGGACCGTGTTTATAGCGAATCTGAACTGAATTCTACGGTTAGGAATATTGATGAGAATTTATTGAAGGATAGTGATGATAATGTTAATGTGGCAAATAGTTTATCTATAGATAATGTTAAGGAATTAGTTACTGAAGTTGTTCAAAATCAAGTAGTAGATCTTTTATCTAATTTGGAACAAAGTTTATTTATGAGAATGAATGAGACAATATCACAGTTAGCTTCACAGGGAAATTTTAATCAGCAAGGTAATCGTCAACAAGGAAATAATAGTAATGGTAATGATTTCAAATCTTTTGATGAAAGACATTCTAGAATCTGTAACAAGACTTTGGAAATGCACAGATGGAATGTTTATTTCTCAGGAGATGATAAGGATATACGAGTCGATGATTTTATTCGTAGAGTAGAACATATTGCTTTTTCCCAGGGTGTTTCTCTTCAGGAAGTTGCCAATAATTTATATATGATATTGAAAGGTCAAGCTGCTAATTGGTATTTTCAATGGGTTCAGCGTAATAAGAATATTACTTGGAATTTATTGAAATCAGCTTTAGGAGTTCAATTTAGATCCTGCGAAAGTGATTATGATTTGGAACATAAAATGATGAATAGGTTACAAAAATATAATGAAACATTTGATCAATTTTATAATGTTATGTTGGATTTAAATTCTAGAATGAGTTGTCCAAGATCAGATCGGGATCTAATGGAAATTATGAAGCGAAATATTTCGAGTAGAATGCTAATTTTTATACATAATTCCACATCACGATCTTTACCTGAGTTTTTGGTAGAATGTCGACGTGCTGAACGTTTTGAAAATTGAAGTAGGTTTTAATAAAACTATCTTTAAACCAAAAGTTAATGAGGTGGAATTAGTAGAAGAAGTTCCATCGGAAGTTTCTAGTAATGATGACTTTATCGAAGCATTAAATCGAATAAGGATATCCAAGGATGTTGCGGATATCACTTGTTTCGATTGCAAGGAAAAGGGTCATTTTGCTTTTAACTGTACGAAGAAATCTGGAAGAGTATTTTGTTATCGGTGTGGTAGAGATAACTATGTTGTTTCGAATTGTCCTTTTTGTGCTGAGGGAAACGTGAAGAAGAACAGGAAAACCGGGGATCCTGTTCAGTAAATGAAACCCGGGAACCGGATTTGTCAAATTTTTCACAGGATGTACAAGATAATTTTCATAACAGATGGGTAAAATATTTAAAAGTTAGAACCAAGATATTTAGTGAAATTAATAAGGAAGATTCTGAACGGATATCAGGAAAAATCTTAAAAACTAGACAGAGACATAAAGAGCTTAGAAATGAACACAAGATAATTGAAAGTACAATAATTAGTGGTGAAAATGGTGACATTCGACCTTTTGCAGAAGTTGAGATTTTTGGTGAAAAGATAAAAGGTTTATTGGACAGCGGTGCCACAATTTCTGTACTAGGGTTAGATTCAATTGAATTCTTGAAAGATCATGATGTTGAAATTAGTGCTTTTCGATCTGAAGTTAGAACAGCTAATGGTTCTAAAATTCCGATTGTAGGAAAAATTATTACAAGTGTGACATTTAATAAACGTTCAGAACCTATAACTTTTTATATTTGCCCCGGACTTTCTCAGAAACTTTATTTGGGGTTTAATTTTTGGAAAATTTTCGGATTAGATTCATCACTAAATATGGAAATAAATGAAATTGATAACAAAATTGATAGTAATAAACATAAATTGACAGATTCGCAGAATAAGGATCTCGAGAGGGTAATGAAGTTGTTTCCTTCGTCAGAAATTCTAGGTTTAGGAAAAACTACGATTTTGGAACATGTGATTGACACTGGCAATGCTAAACCAGTCAAGCGTAGACATTACCCTATTTCACCGGCTAAACAGAAGGTAATATATGAGGAACTTGATCGTATGATGAGTTTGGGAGTTATTGAGGAGAGTAATAGTTCTTGGTCATCACCAGTAACTGCAGTCATTAAACCGAATAAGACTAGAATTTGCCTAGATAGTCGTGAACTGAATAAAGTTACGGTCAAAGATGCGTATCCCATTCCAAATATTGAGGGTCTATTGATGAGACTTGAAGATACAATTTTTATTAGTGCAATAGATCTCAAGGACGCATTCTGGCAAATTCCGTTAGAAAAATCTAGTCAGGAAAAAACAGCTTTTACGGTCGCAGGTAGACCGCTCTATCACTTTAAGGTAATGCCATTCGGTCTCTGCAATGCGCCGCAGACAATGATGAGACTAATGGATAAGGTTATTCCTTCAGGGCTCAGAGAAAGGGTATTTGTTTATTTGGACGATCTCCTTATTTTTTCGAGAAACTTTGACGATCACATATCTTTATTGGAAAAGGTTGCAGAATGTTTGCACAAAAGTGGTCTTACGATAAATGTGGCTAAGTCTAAATTTTGTATGAAGGAAGTGAATTATTTAGGCTTTATAGTAGGTAATGGGGTTATAAGAACATCCGATGACAAAGTAGAAGCTATTAGAAATTTCAAGATTCCCCGCACAGTTCGTGAAGTACTACAGTTTCTTGGTGTAGCCAATTATTATCGTAAATTCGTTCCAAACTTTTCAACTTTGACGTCTCCTATATCGGATTTAATAGAAAAGGGTAGGAAATTTGAAATGACCGAAGAGGCGCTGGAAGCTATTTTTAATTTGAAGAACGCCTTAACTACTGCTCCGGTACTGGTTCATCCGGACTATTCCAAACATTTTATGGTTCAGTGTGATGCTTCCAATTTGGGAATTGGTGCAGTCTTATGCCAGATTGATGAAAATGGTTTTGAGAGGCCTATTTACTTCTATTCCAAGAAATTAAATAAGTCTCAAAGGAATTATTCCGTTACGGAACTTGAGTGTTTGGCAGCCGTTTCAGCAACCTTTCAAAATTATAACTTAAAATGGCTAATGGGTCAAAAGGACTTGTCTGGTGCAGTCTTATGCCAGATTGATGAAAATGGTTTTGAGAGGCCTATTTACTTCTATTCCAAGAAATTAAATAAGTCTTAAAGGAATTATTCCGTTACGGAACTTGAGTGTTTGGCAGCCGTTTGGCAACCTTTCAAAATTATAACTTAAAATGGCTAATGGGTCAAAAGGACTTGTCTGGTAGATTGGCTCGTTGGAGTCTTGCCTTACAAGGATATGACTTTGAGATTGAACACAGGAAAGGTTCAGAGAATGTTATACCAGATGCATTATCTCGTTCATTTGCTGAACACGAACTTGCAGAACTTTCTGAATGTGTTTTGGATATAGACTTAAATAGCAATGAATTCGAAAGTGAGGATTATAAATCTCTAAGGCAAAATTGTGAGAATAATATGGAATCTTTAGCGGATATTAAAGTTTCGGGAAAATTTGTATATAAGAGGATGGGATTTTCTGATGGAAATATGATTTCTGATACCTTGGTATGGAAGTTATGGGTACCAAATTCTCTCACCGAGGATTTAATTAAATTTGCACATACGCCTCCTCAAGCATCCCATGGCGGAATTTCCAAGACTCTTTTTAGACTCCGTGAAAAGTATTATTGGCCAAACATGGCTATTCAAGTCAGAAATTTCATAGCAAATTGTGAAGTATGTAAGTCTACTAAGGCTCCGAATTATGTGACAAGACCACCGATGGGAAAACAAACCATCACAGAAGTACCATTTCAGAAAATTTTTATGGATCTGTTAGGACCATATCCTCGCTCTAAGGCCGGAAACACGTATATGCTTGTTATTTTAGATTATTTTAGTAAATTTTGTTTTATTCACCCATTACGGAAAGCAGATTCTGGAAGTATTATGAAATTTTTGCAGTGTAATGTTTTTAGTATGTTTGGCGTTCCTGAAACAATACATAGTGACAATGGAAGTCAGTTTAACTCTAAAAATTTCTCTGAAATGTGTAGGATTTATGGCATTCGTCAAACATTTAGTGGCTCATATGCGCCTCAGAGTAATGCTTCTGAGAGGGTAAATAGGTCAATATTAGCTGCAATTCGGTCATATGTTGGTGAAAATCAGACGTCTTGGGATGAAAATATTTGTCAAATTAATCAATCACTTCGAAGCTCAGTTCATTCTTCAATAGGCATTTCACCATATTTTGCTTTATTTGGTAGAAACATGATTTTACATGGTTCTGCTTATAACATCCTTAGGAATTTAGAGAATGTCAATGATGGGGAAATTGAAATTATTAGCCAACCAGATCGGATGAAACTTATAAATGATTCAATACTAAGGAATTTAGAGAAAACTTATAAAAAGACAGAACGCACATATAATTTAAGAGGTTGTCGAAATATAAGATATGAGCCTGGTCAGGAGGTTTACAGAAATAATTTTCAACAAAGTGATTTTTCGAAACAATTTAATGCAAAATTAGCTCCAAAGTATGTTAAGGCTCGTATAGAATCTTCGTTAGGGAACTGTTTATACCGATTGACTGATTTAAATGGCAAATTCATTGGCGTGTTTCATGGAAAGGATATCAAACAATAAGAATATAATTTCGCCCGGCTATTTTCGTGGGTCGTGCCACACGTAGGAACATTTATTTATAATAGCTCATAGTCCCAAAATATTTCCTTTTCATTTTATTTTTGTAAATATTTTGGTTTGTTAGGGTTTTGTTTTCATTTTGTTCAAAATTGCTTACTTGTTAAATTTCAAATTATAATTCAAATATTTTTAGATTTTTGTTCATTGAGTTGGCTTTGATTTTTGTCAATTTTAAATTCAAATGTTTTTTCAAATAATATTATTTTTGTTTTAATTAAGTTACCTTTGATTTCTGGAAATTTATATTAAAATTTTTGCTTAGGTATACTGTTTAAAAATTTCATGTTGAATTTCATGTAACATTTGAATATTTAAATATTTTAAAATTTGTATCTAGTTAACTTTGCTTTTAGAAGATAATGTAGAAAATTTGTGTGTAGGTAAATTGTTATTTTGAAAATTTGAAATTTGAAATTTATAAGTGTTACTTGTTTAGTATTTTTTTTTTTATCACGTAGGCAATGATATTGGAAATTATTTTTGTTAGATTTTTTTAGGTTTTAGAAAAATAGATTCAGATAGTTTTTGATTGCTGAATTGTTTGGTTGAAAAGTTTTGAAATATTTGTGAAATATATGGAATTGGTGTTTTAACAAGAAATTAAAGAAAAAGGATATTTAAAAGGAATATTAAAAATGGAAATTAGTGAAAAAGGGATAATATAGAATTTTGTGAAAAAAGATATTATAAATGAATATAAAAGGATAATTTTGACAAAATTTATTAAAGAAAAATTAGTGAAGAAAAAGAAAATATTCTGAATATAAAAGGATAATTTAAAGAATAATTTGAACAAGATGAAACAAACTTAGTTAAGGAAAGAAGAAAATTTTTTCATATATTGTAATTAAAAACAAAAATTAAATAATTAACAAAAGTTTTGAGAACGAGAATATTTTGAATATAGTTACATACAATCAGAAAGGATATGTAGCAGAAATGAAAATCTAATTATCCGAATAACGCTTAAATAGTAAAAAAAAAGAAAAATTTATAAAAATATCAAAACTTAACAAACTAAACATGGAAATAAAAAGTATCAAATATACAAATAAATAAAAAAAAATGAACAACAATGAAAATTTAATACAATAGTTTTCAAATATAATAAAACTAAATTTGAAAGTGATATTGAAAGAACAACAATGATAATAACTAATATATAAACATCTGTGAACAACTATAATGATTTCAACATAAGCCAACATATTAAACAGAGAGATGTGTATTATTATTTGAGAATATGTTTTTGTGGATCAAGAATCGAGAATTTTTAATCAAATACTAAAAATTGGATGAACTTTAATTAAATTATTAAATTAGAATTTTTAACGATTAAAATAATTAATAATTTTTTTTCTTATAACTATTGGTTTTTATTAAATGTTTCTTTAAAATTAAATAATGTTAAGTTTTCCATTATTTCACCTAGCCCCCATACAAAGTCCCCTCGAAATTGGACTTTATCGGTCATAAATGTTTAATTTATCTATGTATCTACACAAATTTCGTTCCAAATAAGTTTTATATATACAAAATTCATGTCACCAAATTTTGTTACGATCGGTCCATAGTTAGTCATAGCTCCCATATAGACCCGCTTCCGAAAATCACTTTAACGTGCATAAATCACTTAAATATGTTGGTATACACACAAAATTCAACATAATTAAATTTAATATAGACATAAATCACATGACCTAATTTCAAGTTGATCGGTCCATAATTGGTCATAGCTCCCATATAAGGCCCACTTCCGAAAATCACTCATGAATATAAATTATTGATATTTTAAAAGAAAAATAATTTTACTCATTTACTTGGTGTAGGGTATTATATGGTCGGGCTTGACCGACCATACTTTCTTACTTGTTTTATTTTGAGTTGTGGAGGTATAGTGGGATAGATGGATTAAAATTGCAGCAAAGTAAGTGTATTGTTTAGGGATTATATTTTAAATTATTAAAATATAATCATGGTGGTATATTTTACCAATAAGGGAGGGCATTATCATGGGTATTAACATCTAAACCCTAGCAAGTATTCAGATAATTACAATAATAGTAACTCATTGATCAGAACCCAAAAATTCGTATAGCAATGACGTTACAAACATTCAACTGAAATTACTTTATATAAATATTGACTTACTTCAATAGATTATTCATAAAATATATATGAAAAAATTTTACTCAAAAAAGCTGAACTTTAAAGGCGAATAACTTTAAAACACGAGCTAACTTTTAACCCTTTGGGGGTTTTGGTATACCAATTATCTACTTTCATTTCCCGTTGGTCTCATTCGGGAAAGATTTTCTTGTTGCACAGTGTTATTATTTGACCATGACATAATACTTTGTGTACTGTTGGTGTTATTTCTCTCCATGGATAGAGGGATATAAGTAATTTGGAAATTTCAGTCGCATATTCCCCAAAACGATTTGCATTAATTTTATGTTTACTATTTAATGCCATTAGGATAGTGTATACTCTTCGAAGCAACTCCTTGTTGATACCAGTTATTTTTGAAGTAATTTCAAAATCTCGAAAAAACCTTCTAGCTGTATTGCCATCATTTGTACTTCCGCAACATGGTAATGGTTTGTCGATATTTAATCCCATTTCAACTTTAAATTCTTCTTGGATTCGTGTTTTTCTGCACTATCAGTTGTTTTAATTCTTCATTATTTTTTGTTGATTTTGTGACGTTCTCTGGCACACAAAAATAATCCAAAAATCGTATTCTGGCATGAAGTGGTGAAATTCCGAAAGAGAGGACTTCTTCATTAATATTTCTGCTTTTATATATATCTGAGAATTGAGATTTTTTCTCATTACATATTGAGCATTTCCAAAAAGAAGATGTTTCTGTTATGGCATTGCTCACCTTTCCATCAAACATTGTTAGACTTAGCTGATACGATACGTTTATAGAGAATTCCTTTATTTTGATGCAAATAGGCTCCAGCGCATTTATTTCGTCTTTTAAATATTCCACTAAATCCTTTGTTGTTTTTTTTTGATTCCTTTATGTATTCAAATCCAATGGGTCTACAAAAAAATTTTGATCCCGGAGTTGTGTTGATCCATATATCTTCAAAAGAATTTCTGGTGCTTGATGAAGATGTGTTAAGGGAATATGATCGAATTCTTTATGGCACTAATGAAGAAATAAATACACTTTTGTATTCTGTTAATCTCTGACTTCCAGAAGCTTGTTTATATTCAGGAAGTGCTGATAAGCCGTCACATCCCCACTTACACATTAAGACAACATCACAATTATCAACTTTCCTAAGTTGATCTATTGAAAAGTCTGATACAATCCTTGATGCTGAGTTTTCGAGCACATATGATATCTCAATACAAGCTTCCACATCGTTGACAGCAATTAGTGAGGGTATTATGGATTGTTTTTTATCCTGAATCGCTTTATATGATGGTAAAATACTGTGTCCTTTTTTATGCAGAGCTTTTCTTAAAATTTGGTACTTATTTCGACAAAGACCCAGTTCCAACATAAGCGCTATTGCCTCCTCTTCAGTAAAATCTGATTGTGATGTTGGAGTCGGTATACTTTCCACTATTCGTTTAAGTCGTTTTGGCGATGCGTTGGGAAGGACAGTAGCAATATGTACGACGTCCATAGGTTGGTTTTTCTTTTTAAGCATTTCGGTAAATGTATCAGAAATTTCCTCATTTGAGATTATGGAAATTTTTTGGATGATCCGCTTTTTCTTCGATTTTGAACATAAGTCTTCGTATGACTTACAAGGTGCTCCAGTTGATATATTGTATGTTGAGATTTCCATAGCAGTATCCATCCAACTACAATATTTTGATTGAAATTTCTTGTGACTTCCATCCACAGATTTCATTTTTATATCAAAAAGCTTTAAAAAGTTTTCAATTTTTGATATGCCTGCTTTGTCGACTTTTGTGTTATACGTAGATTTTATATAGTTTGAAATATCTTCAATTCTGTCTGGCCCTTTTGAAGATACACTCCACAGAACGGAACAAAACTTTTCGTACTTTAATGTTATCTTCATGGAGGTTTAATTTAAAATGTTACTTAAAATCTAAAGAACTGCACTTATATACTAATCTTTGCCATTTCAGATACAGGTATTCCCAAATTTACTTAATGGATTTGGAAACAATATGTGGGGATATACAATTACTATTACCTGTAAATCCATCATTGATAGTGATTGGTTCGAAATGGTCATTACCTGTTTATTATTACATAATAATAAAAAATTTTGCAAAATTATCGGTGGAAAAAACAAAAATCTGAACATTTAGGTAACAGTTACTATTTATGACCCTATCGCTTATTATAACATGAAAGAGAACAATAAAAACAGAAAATATAGGTAAAGTTGAGGTGATTGAATATCTGAATTTATTACACAATAATATATGATAACCTGACACACTAAAATTTCATTTTTGAAATTTTGAACCACTTTTTTCTAAGTTTTTATATAAATTGGACTAAATTCGGAAGTTACCTGGGGTAAGCTCATCATTAAATGGGCATTTTATTCATTGCTTCTAAAATGTAATTAGTAAAGAAAACTAAAAAATTTGTATAAATTGTTTTAATATTTTATTCATCAACAAGTCAATGGTTCCGACTTAGTCATATTTTATACTAAAATATGAAAAAGTGCAATATTTTTGAAGGACTGAGTTTTAAAGTGGCATATTTTTGAATGGAATTGAGATATTGACTTGAAATTTTTTTTTTGTAAGACCAAATATTAACTTATCTAAACAAAAAAAAAAATAGTTCGGAACAAATGTGGATGAAATTTTTCTTAATATTTGGAATCCTTTTAAAATTTTGACACAAATTTTAGTTATAGAAAATATGTAATATGTAACAAAATCTTTATTTATTAACAAAACTCAATGAAATTTTCAACGTTTTATCATTCTAAATAAAAAAATGTAAAAAAACTTGTGAAAAGGTCAAGGAAATCCCAAAAATTATATTTTTTACAATTTTACCCATAGGGTCCACATTTCCTTCGGGGCTGGGAAAATACTTTGTGGATAAATAGGGAACACATCAAGGGTTCCAAAGCTGCTTTCCGTTTTTTCATCCCAGCTTTGGGATTTTAGAACATGTTTCCCAAAGTTGAAATTTTGATAAAAAATAGGTCAAATTCCATATGACATATTCGAAAAATAGGACATTTTTTTTATACCAAAATATTCTCCGTAAAGATACCTTATAGAAAAACATAAAATTGTTATATGTCATTAAAAAAAGTTTTTTTTTAATAAAAAAAGAGTTAAGTCACCTTTTCGCCCAAAAAATAGCAAAAATCTAATATTTTTTTAATTTTTTAAATTGAAAAAAATAACAACAAAAATTAAAAAAAAAATAAACCAAACGCACTGAAATACATACAATACATGTTGGGTGTTTGTGCTGCTTACGTATGATAGAGTTGCTCATATGAGAACTCATAAACAACTCTCTTTATTTTGTTAGAGAATAAGATTTACACATCGACATACATACATACATACATATATACACATCTACATACATATATACACACAACTAAACTTTTGTTTTCTTTTTATTATGCTATTATATATGTATGTACATGATTTCATGAAACACTAACAAAATACATGGGTTTTTTGCTTATATCTCGGCCATTTGTGGACCAATTTCCTCGATTTTAAATAGCAACCGAGCCGGAAATTTTGATGTATCAATCAGGGTTTAATATTCAGCACCAAAATAAATAGTCTCATGTAACTGAAAAAAGTTTAAGTCTTCAATTTCAACAATTTGCTTACTGAAAACAGTTGACTGTGCACACACATTACAATAACAAGCAGCAATCTATTTTGTTTTTTTCCAGCAGCCAAACGAATCAGCAGCCGCCATGTTTCAGTTTCCAACTCTACCGAACTGATTAAACGACTTCAGCAGCAAAAACATTTCTGAGTGTGCTCCTTACGCATTATCAGTTTCGAGTTTTGTTTTCGTACTACGCAGCGTAACAAAAACTGCTAGCTCGACTGAATAGTACGACTGGCTAGTTTAGCTGGTTGTTTAAAATGTGTGTACAACGACACACACTTTATGAAGCTAGGTTGAATCGTATGATTTTTTGGTTTTTGTGTTTACAGAGGAAATTTAAATGTTATTATTTTTAATAGAAATAAATAGGAAATTCTTATATTTACTATATCTTAATTAAAAATACATCTTATTAAAAAATAAATTTAATAAAATTATTAATTAATAAATTTAGAATAAAAAATTATTGATATTTTTTTATAATATTTTATATTGAATAATGATAATTTGCTTTATAATTTTTGGAATATATTTATTAATAAAACAAGTAAGAAAGTATGGTCGGTCAAGGCCGACCATAGAATACCCTACACTAAGTAAAAGAGCAAAAACATTTTTCTTTTAAAATTTCAATAATTTATATTTTTTTGAGTGATTTTCGGAAGTGGGCCTTATATGGGGGATAGGTCGTGTGATTTGTGTCTATATGAAAGTTTACTATGTTGAATTGAGTATACCAACATTTTTAAGCGATTTATGCACGTTAAAGTGATTTTCGGAAGCGGGTCTATATGGGAGCTATGGCTAATTATGAACCGATCGTAACAAAATTTGGTGACATAAATTTTGTATATATACAACTTATTTGGAGCGCAATTTGTGGAGATGGGCTATTCCACCATACTGGTATCTATGTAGCAAATATGTAAATGATATTTAAGTTTTTAATGAAAATAAAGTATTTCATTATACCCAGATTCTGGAAGTATTATGAAATTTTTGCAGTGTAATGTTTTTAGTATGTTTGGCGTTCCTGAAACAATACATAGTGACAATGGAAGTCAGTTTAACTCTAAAAATTTCTCTGAAATGTGTAGGATTTATGGCATTCGTCAAACATTTAGTGGCTCATATGCGCCTCAGAGTAATGCTTCTGAGAGGGTAAATAGGTCAATATTAGCTGCAATTCGGTCATATGTTGGTGAAAATCAGACGTCTTGGGATGAAAATATTTGTCAAATTAATCAATCACTTCGAAGCTCAGTTCATTCTTCAATAGGCATTTCACCATATTTTGCTTTATTTGGTAGAAACATGATTTTACATGGTTCTGCTTATAACATCCTTAGGAATTTAGAGAATGTCAATGATGGGGAAATTGAAATTATTAGCCAACCAGATCGGATGAAACTTATAAATGATTCAATACTAAGGAATTTAGAGAAAACTTATAAAAAGACAGAACGCACATATAATTTAAGAGGTTGTCGAAATATAAGATATGAGCCTGGTCAGGAGGTTTACAGAAATAATTTTCAACAAAGTGATTTTTCGAAACAATTTAATGCAAAATTAGCTCCAAAGTATGTTAAGGCTCGTATAGAATCTTCGTTAGGGAACTGTTTATACCGATTGACTGATTTAAATGGCAAATTCATTGGCGTGTTTCATGGAAAGGATATCAAACAATAAGAATATAATTTCGCCCGGCTATTTTCGTGGGTCGTGCCACACGTAGGAACATTTATTTATAATAGCTCATAGTCCCAAAATATTTCCTTTTCATTTTATTTTTGTAAATATTTTGGTTTGTTAGGGTTTTGTTTTCATTTTGTTCAAAATTGCTTACTTGTTAAATTTCAAATTATAATTCAAATATTTTTAGATTTTTGTTCATTGAGTTGGCTTTGATTTTTGTCAATTTTAAATTCAAATGTTTTTTCAAATAATATTATTTTTGTTTTAATTAAGTTACCTTTGATTTCTGGAAATTTATATTAAAATTTTTGCTTAGGTATACTGTTTAAAAATTTCATGTAACATTTGAATATTTAAATATTTTAAAATTTGTATCTAGTTAACTTTGCTTTTAGAAGATAATGTAGAAAATTTGTGTGTAGGTAAATTGTTATTTTGAAAATTTGAAATTTATAAGTGTTACTTGTTTAGTATTTTTTTTTTTATCACGTAGGCAATGATATTGGAAATTATTTTTGTTAGATTTTTTTAGGTTTTAGAAAAATAGATTCAGATAGTTTTTGATTGCTGAATTGTTTGGTTGAAAAGTTTTGAAATATTTGTGAAATATATGGAATTGGTGTTTTAACAAGAAATTAAAGAAAAAGGATATTTAAAAGGAATATTAAAAATGGAAATTAGTGAAAAAAGGATAATATAGAATTTTGTGAAAAAAGATATTATAAATGAATATAAAAGGATAATTTTGACAAAATTTATTAAAGAAAAATTAGTGAAGAAAAAGAAAATATTCTGAATATAAAAGGATAATTTAAAGAATAATTTGAACAAGATGAAACAAACTTAGTTAAGGAAAGAAGAAAATTTTTTCATATATTGTAATTAAAAACAAAAATTAAATAATTAACAAAAGTTTTGAGAACGAGAATATTTTGAATATAGTTACATACAATCAGAAAGGATATGTAGCAGAAATGAAAATCTAATTATCCGAATAACGCTTAAATAGTAAAAAAAAAGAAAAATTTATAAAAATATCAAAACTTAACAAACTAAACATGGAAATAAAAAGTATCAAATATACAAATAAATAAAAAAAAATGAACAACAATGAAAATTTAATACAATAGTTTTCAAATATAATAAAACTAAATTTGAAAGTGATATTGAAAGAACAACAATGATAATAACTAATATATAAACATCTGTGAACAACTATAATGATTTCAACATAAGCCAACATATTAAACAGAGAGATGTGTATTATTATTTGAGAATATGTTTTTGTGGATCAAGAATCGAGAATTTTTAATCAAATACTAAAAATTGGATGAACTTTAATTAAATTATTAAATTAGAATTTTTAACGATTAAAATAATTAATAATTTTTTTTCTTATAACTATTGGTTTTTATTAAATGTTTCTTTAAAATTAAATAATGTTAAGTTTTCCATTATTTCACCTAGCCCCCATACAAAGTCCCCTCGAAATTGGACTTTATCGGTCATAAATGTTTAATTTATCTATGTATCTACACAAATTTCGTTCCAAATAAGTTTTATATATACAAAATTCATGTCACCAAATTTTGTTACGATCGGTCCATAGTTAGTCATAGCTCCCATATAGACCCGCTTCCGAAAATCACTTTAACGTGCATAAATCACTTAAATATGTTGGTATACACACAAAATTCAACATAATTAAATTTAATATAGACATAAATCACATGACCTAATTTCAAGTTGATCGGTCCATAATTGGTCATAGCTCCCATATAAGGCCCACTTCCGAAAATCACTCATGAATATAAATTATTGATATTTTAAAAGAAAAATAATTTTACTCATTTACTTGGTGTAGGGTATTATATGGTCGGGCTTGACCGACCATACTTTCTTACTTGTTTTATTTTGAGTTGTGGAGGTATAGTGGGATAGATGGATTAAAATTGCAGCAAAGTAAGTGTATTGTTTAGGGATTATATTTTAAATTATTAAAATATAATCATGGTGGTATATTTTACCAATAAGGGAGGGCATTATCATGGGTATTAACATCTAAACCCTAGCAAGTATTCAGATAATTACAATAATAGTAACTCATTGATCAGAACCCAAAAATTCGTATAGCAATGACGTTACAAACATTCAACTGAAATTACTTTATATAAATATTGACTTACTTCAATAGATTATTCATAAAATATATATGAAAAAATTTTACTCAAAAAAGCTGAACTTTAAAGGCGAATAACTTTAAAACACGAGCTAACTTTTAACCCTTTGGGGGTTTTGGTATACCAATTATCTACTTTCATTTCCCGTTGGTCTCATTCGGGAAAGATTTTCTTGTTGCACAGTGTTATTATTTGACCATGACATAATACTTTGTGTACTGTTGGTGTTATTTCTCTCCATGGATAGAGGGATATAAGTAATTTGGAAATTTCAGTCGCATATTCCCCAAAACGATTTGCATTAATTTTATGTTTACTATTTAATGCCATTAGGATAGTGTATACTCTTCGAAGCAACTCCTTGTTGATACCAGTTATTTTTGAAGTAATTTCAAAATCTCGAAAAAACCTTCTAGCTGTATTGCCATCATTTGTACTTCCGCAACATGGTAATGGTTTGTCGATATTTAATCCCATTTCAACTTTAAATTCTTCTTGGATTCGTGTTTTTCTGCACTATCAGTTGTTTTAATTCTTCATTATTTTTTGTTGATTTTGTGACGTTCTCTGGCACACAAAAATAATCCAAAAATCGTATTCTGGCATGAAGTGGTGAAATTCCGAAAGAGAGGACTTCTTCATTAATATTTCTGCTTTTATATATATCTGAGAATTGAGATTTTTTCTCATTACATATTGAGCATTTCCAAAAAGAAGATGTTTCTGTTATGGCATTGCTCACCTTTCCATCAAACATTGTTAGACTTAGCTGATACGATACGTTTATAGAGAATTCCTTTATTTTGATGCAAATAGGCTCCAGCGCATTTATTTCGTCTTTTAAATATTCCACTAAATCCTTTGTTGTTTTTTTTTGATTCCTTTATGTATTCAAATCCAATGGGTCTACAAAAAAATTTTGATCCCGGAGTTGTGTTGATCCATATATCTTCAAAAGAATTTCTGGTGCTTGATGAAGATGTGTTAAGGGAATATGATCGAATTCTTTATGGCACTAATGAAGAAATAAATACACTTTTGTATTCTGTTAATCTCTGACTTCCAGAAGCTTGTTTATATTCAGGAAGTGCTGATAAGCCGTCACATCCCCACTTACACATTAAGACAACATCACAATTATCAACTTTCCTAAGTTGATCTATTGAAAAGTCTGATACAATCCTTGATGCTGAGTTTTCGAGCACATATGATATCTCAATACAAGCTTCCACATCGTTGACAGCAATTAGTGAGGGTATTATGGATTGTTTTTTATCCTGAATCGCTTTATATGATGGTAAAATACTGTGTCCTTTTTTATGCAGAGCTTTTCTTAAAATTTGGTACTTATTTCGACAAAGACCCAGTTCCAACATAAGCGCTATTGCCTCCTCTTCAGTAAAATCTGATTGTGATGTTGGAGTCGGTATACTTTCCACTATTCGTTTAAGTCGTTTTGGCGATGCGTTGGGAAGGACAGTAGCAATATGTACGACGTCCATAGGTTGGTTTTTCTTTTTAAGCATTTCGGTAAATGTATCAGAAATTTCCTCATTTGAGATTATGGAAATTTTTTGGATGATCCGCTTTTTCTTCGATTTTGAACATAAGTCTTCGTATGACTTACAAGGTGCTCCAGTTGATATATTGTATGTTGAGATTTCCATAGCAGTATCCATCCAACTACAATATTTTGATTGAAATTTCTTGTGACTTCCATCCACAGATTTCATTTTTATATCAAAAAGCTTTAAAAAGTTTTCAATTTTTGATATGCCTGCTTTGTCGACTTTTGTGTTATACGTAGATTTTATATAGTTTGAAATATCTTCAATTCTGTCTGGCCCTTTTGAAGATACACTCCACAGAACGGAACAAAACTTTTCGTACTTTAATGTTATCTTCATGGAGGTTTAATTTAAAATGTTACTTAAAATCTAAAGAACTGCACTTATATACTAATCTTTGCCATTTCAGATACAGGTATTCCCAAATTTACTTAATGGATTTGGAAACAATATGTAGGGATATACAATTACTATTACCTGTAAATCCATCATTGATAGTGATTGGTTCGAAATGGTCATTACCTGTTTATTATTACATAATAATAAAAAATTTTGCAAAATTATCGGTGGAAAAAACAAAAATCTGAACATTTAGGTAACAGTTACTATTTATGACCCTATCGCTTATTATAACATGAAAGAGAACAATAAAAACAGAAAATATAGGTAAAGTTGAGGTGATTGAATATCTGAATTTATTACACAATAATATATGATAACCTGACACACTAAAATTTCATTTTTGAAATTTTGAACCACTTTTTTCTAAGTTTTTATATAAATTGGACTAAATTCGGAAGTTACCTGGGGTAAGCTCATCATTAAATGGGCATTTTATTCATTGCTTCTAAAATGTAATTAGTAAAGAAAACTAAAAAATTTGTATAAATTGTTTTAATATTTTATTCATCAACAAGTCAATGGTTCCGACTTAGTCATATTTTATACTAAAATATGAAAAAGTGCAATATTTTTGAAGGACTGAGTTTTAAAGTGGCATATTTTTGAATGGAATTGAGATATTGACTTGAAATTTTTTTTTTTGTAAGACCAAATATTAACTTATCTAAACAAAAAAAAAATAGTTCGGAACAAATGTGGATGAAATTTTTCTTAATATTTGGAATCCTTTTAAAATTTTGACACAAATTTTAGTTATAGAAAATATGTAATATGTAACAAAATCTTTATTTATTAACAAAACTCAATGAAATTTTCAACGTTTTATCATTCTAAATAAAAAAATGTAAAAAAACTTGTGAAAAGGTCAAGGAAATCCCAAAAATTATATTTTTTACAATTTTACCCATAGGGTCCACATTTCCTTCGGGGCTGGGAAAATACTTTGTGGATAAATAGGGAACACATCAAGGGTTCCAAAGCTGCTTTCCGTTTTTTCATCCCAGCTTTGGGATTTTAGAACATGTTTCCCAAAGTTGAAATTTTGATAAAAAATAGGTCAAATTCCATATGACATATTCGAAAAATAGGACATTTTTTTATACCAAAATATTCTCCGTAAAGATACCTTATAGAAAAACATAAAATTGTTATATGTCATTAAAAAAAGTTTTTTTTTAATAAAAAAAGAGTTAAGTCACCTTTTCGCCCAAAAAATAGCAAAAATCTAATATTTTTTTAATTTTTTAAATTGAAAAAAATAACAACAAAAATTAAAAAAAAATAAACCAAACGCACTGAAATACATACAATACATGTTGGGTGTTTGTGCTGCTTACGTATGATAGAGTTGCTCATATGAGAACTCATAAACAACTCTCTTTATTTTGTTAGAGAATAAGATTTACACATCGACATACATACATACATATATACACATCTACATACATATATACACACAACTAAACTTTTGTTTTCTTTTTATTATGCTATTATATATGTATGTACATGATTTCATGAAACACTAACAAAATACATGGGTTTTTTGCTTATATCTCGGCCATTTGTGGACCAATTTTCTCGATTTTAAATTGCAACCGAGCCGGAAATTTTGATGTATCAATCAGGGTTTAATATTCAGCACCAAAATAAATAGTCTCATGTAACTGAAAAAAGTTTAAGTCTTCAATTTCAACAATTTGCTTACTGAAAACAGTTGACTGTGCACACACATTACAATAACAAGCAGCAATCTATTTTGTTTTTTTCCAGCAGCCAAACGAATCAGCAGCCGCCATGTTTCAGTTTCCAACTCTACCGAACTGATTAAACGACTTCAGCAGCAAAAACATTTCTGAGTGTGCTCCTTACGCATTATCAGTTTCGAGTTTTGTTTTCGTACTACGCAGCGTAACAAAAACTGCTAGCTCGACTGAATAGTACGACTGGCTAGTTTAGCTGGTTGTTTAAAATGTGTGTACAACGACACACACTTTATGAAGCTAGGTTGAATCGTATGATTTTTTGGTTTTTGTGTTTACAGAGGAAATTTAAATGTTATTATTTTTAATAGAAATAAATAGGAAATTCTTATATTTACTATATCTTAATTAAAAATACATCTTATTAAAAAATAAATTTAATAAAATTATTAATTAATAAATTTAGAATAAACAAGTAAGAAAGTATGGTCGGTCAAGCCCGACCATATAATACCCTACACCAAGTAAATGAGTAAAAATATTTTTCTTTTAAAATATCAATAATTTATATTTTTGAGTGATTTTTCGAAGGGGCCTTATATGGGAGCTATGATCAATTATGGACCGATCACCATAAAATTAGGTCGTGTGATTTATGTCTATATGAAAGTTATTTATGTTGAATTTTGTGTGTATACCAACATTTTTAAGTGATTTATGCACGTTAAAGTGATTTTCGGAAGCGGGTCTATATGGGAGCTATGACTAATTATGGACCGATCGTAAAAAAATTTGGTGACATGAATTTTGTATATATAAAACTTATTTGGAGCGAAATTTGTGTAGATACATAGATAAATTAAACATTTATGACTGATAAAGTCCAATTTCGAGGGGACATTTGTATGGGGGCTAGGTGAAATAATGGACCGATTTCAGCCAGTTTCAATAGGCTTGGTCCTTGGGCCGAAAAAGTAATATGTACCAAATTTGATCGAAATATCTTCAAAATTGCGACCTGTACTCTGCGCACAAGGTTTACATGGACAGCCAGCCAGCCAGCCAGCCAACCAGACGGACGGACGGACGGACGGACGGACATCGTTTAATCGACTCAGAAAGTGATTCTAAGTCGATCGGTATACTTTAAGGTGGGTGTTAGACCAATATTTTTGGGCGTTACAAACATCTGCACAAACGCATAATACCCTCCCCACTATGGTGGTGTAGGGTATAAAAATTATTGATATTTTTTTATAATATTTTATATTGAATAATGATAATTTGCTTTATAATTTTTGGAATATATTTATTAATAAAACAAGTAAGAAAGTATGGTCGGTCAAGGCCGACCATAGAATACCCTACACTAAGTAAAAGAGCAAAAACATTTTTCTTTTAAAATTTCAATAATTTATATTTTTTTGAGTGATTTTCGGAAGTGGGCCTTATATGGGGGATAGGTCGTGTGATTTGTGTCTATATGAAAGTTTACTATGTTGAATTGAGTATGAAGTGAGTATACCAACATTTTTAAGCGATTTATGCACGTTAAAGTGATTTTCGGAAGCGGGTCTATATGGGAGCTATGGCTAATTATGAACCGATCGTAACAAAATTTGGTGACATAAATTTTGTATATATACAACTTATTTGGAGCGCAATTTGTGGAGATGGGCTATTCCACCATACTGGTATCTATGTAGCAAATATGTAAATGATATTTAAGTTTTTAATGAAAATAAAGTATTTCATTATACCCTACACCACCATAGTGGGGAGGGTATTATGTGTTTGTGCAGATGTTTGTAACGCCCAAAAATATTAGTCTAACACCCAACTTAAAGTATACCGATCGACTTAGAATCACTTTCTGAGTCGATTAAACGATGTCCGTCCGTCTGGTTGGCTGTCCATGTAAACCTTGTGCGCAGAGTACAGGTCGCAATTTTGAAGATATTTCGATCAAATTTGGTACATATTAATTTTTCGGCTCAAGGACCAAGCCTATTGAAACTGGCTGAAATCGGTCCATTATTTCACCTAGCCCCCATACAAATGTCCTTCCGAAATTGGACTTTATCGGTCATAAATATTTAATTTATAAATGTATCTCCACAAATTGCGCTCCAAATAAGTTTTGTATATACAAAATTCATGTCACCAAATTTTGTTATGATCGGTCCATAATTAGTCATAGCTCCCATATAGAGCCGCTTCCGAAAATCACTTTAACGTGCATAAATCGCTTAAACATTTTGGTATACTCACAAAATTCAACATAGTAAACTTTCATATAGACATAAATCACACGACCTTATTTCATGGTGATCGGTCCATAATTGGTCATAGCTACCATATAAAGCCCACTTCCGAAAATCACTCACGAATATAAATTATTGAAATTTTAAAAGAAATATGTTTTTGCTCTCTTACTTAGTGTAGGGTATTATATGGTCGGGCTTGACCGACAATAATTTCCCACTTGTTTTTTTATAAAAATTATGTTTAAATATTTTTAATCATTTTCTTAAAAAATAATTTCCGCATTCAGTGGGCCACAAGTATTAAGTTAGTAAAAGTTGGAATTAGTTTTATGGATTTTAGAAAAGTATAGGATATCAACTAGGGTATTCATTCGACTAATGATCGTTCGATTAATCGAATAATTTCTTACGAATAATTACTCGAACAATTTAAAAATGGCCATTTTCGAATAACGAATAATTCGAACAATTCTATGTAGAATAATCGAATAAAACGAATAAATGTTCATATATAATTAAATTTATTAAATTGCTTAACATTTTTCATAATTTCAAATTTAAATAACTCACAAAAATTGTATTGTTTCTGAAATTCGACAAATAACTAAAAACAAAGGGACTTTCGATCACTGTAGATGAGTGTTCCGATAGCTCCTTCTATAAATATATAAATATTACTGCAACAAGTTACAATTCAAAAAACAAATCTTGGTTGCACAACATATATTCGCGTAACTCAAAAACGGTTTAGTTTATTGAATAAACTGAAAAAACCGGAATTCCCCAACGAAATTACCTTCAAGATAATCTTAACATGTTTATAATATTCGCAGTCATTTTAGAAATATAATTTTTTTTTTGGCAAAAAAAATAATTTTTTAGAAAAATTTAGAAGTTTTTGGTTTTTAAAACGGCATTAAAAATTGAAAAATGCATATATGCTCTTAATTTTTTTTACACATTTAGAAGTTCCAAATAAAACAAGCTCTAAATAAATAAAATCTGTTTACAACTTTTCATTTTATTCACAAAAAATTATACAAATATCCCCTAATATTTTATCAAAATACATAACTCGTAGTAAGTAGCTACATCGTGCAGTGCACAGTGGCAGAGAAAAAAAGAGGACCCTTAGTCCGATTTGAAAGAAATTTGACACGCGCAAAGAAGAAGTGTTGTCGAGTTTAAGGTTTGAATTTAGACCGCATGAGTCTAATGCATTTGTCTATATGCATTTGAATTTAAAAATTAAGAGCGTATACGCATTTTCCAATTTTTAATGCCGTTTTAAAAACCAAAAATTTCGAAAATTTTCTAAAAAAAAAATTTATATTTGTAAAATAACTGCGAAGATTAAAAACATGCCAAGATTTGCTTAAAGGTAATTTTGTTGCGGAATTTCGGTTTTTTCAGTTTGTTCAATAAAATAAATCGTTTTTGAGTTACGCGAATATATGTTGGGCAACCTCTCCAATTTCGAAATAACGGTATATCTCGAAAATAAGAGCTAACCTAAAAAAACGGTTAGCATCACTGAATTCAGCGTACCCGAATTAGTTTAAACCGCTGGGTGCCCCGCTTGACAGTTTTTTCAACTAGCACAGTGTAATCAAAATATTAACTTAGATTAAAGTGGAGTTGAATGTAATGGAGAATGTGATTTTTAAACGGTCGTCGAAAGTGATATTGAGGATGACATTTATAATGATTACATTGAAATGGAAGGCCATGATCTTAAAATATATGTATATAAGTGATGTTATTAACCGCGTACGTAAGTGTTGCAAAATATTTAATAAATCGAATGATAAACACAAATATTGCAAACTAATGTTTTGTTGCAAGAAAACATAGATGGGGGTAGTGCACTAATTTTGCAGTTTTCACTAATACTTAGTGATAGTGCAAAATTAGTGCAATCATTTTGTTCATATTTAGTGCTGAGTTGAAAATTAGCAGCCTCATTAAACATTAGTGATAGTGAGTTAAAAAATTTTGCAATCAAAATTAAATTAGTTGATTTAAAGAAATGCAATCATCAGTTTATTTCAACTTTTTTACCTGCACTAATTTGAGTGCAACTTCAAATTGCGCACTAAATTTTTAAGTTCAAAATGGTTTAAGTTTGTTTCTGTACACTAATTTAAAACTTAAGACTAATATTTCATTAAAAAATATTTAAAATTTTTATTTTTCGAATTTGGATTCAACAATTTCATGACTACTCATTTTTGAAAATTTAGTGATAGTGATTTAGCACTAATTAATTGTAGTGCAGATTTTTGCACTAAATCTTCGTTTAGTGATAGTTAAAAAATTATCACTATCACTATATTTTTTTTGGGGCTAGTTAAGAAATATGCATTATCACTAAAGCTGATAAAAAATAGTGCAAACTATATTTTTTGCAATTTTAGTGAGTGATAGTGCAATGCTGATTTCAATCAACATTTAGGGCACTACCCCCAACTATGCAAGAAAAGCATGGAGTTCGTCTTATACATGATTTTGAACATCGTTGAACATCTTTGTCTAACATAGTAATAAACTTTTTGCGTATTTGTAAATGCGTCAATCATGCACTGCCTGACTTCAAATTAGCCACGTTCACTGACAATGATATCAAACTTTGGACAGATTCCCTTTATTGTGTAATTCCCCAAGACCACTTTATTAAGCAAAGATTCGGCAACGTTGATAGAGCTTGATGTATAATACAATTTGTTGTAAATAATTTAGAAATAGTGAATAATTAATTTACTAAAGAATTAGTTACTCCATTTAAAACCCGAATTAATGAACTACATAAAAGAGTTCTTAATACGTTTATATTGTATTTTAATTCAGGATCATGTCCAACTAGCTCAAATTTTTTAAAGCATATCTCCAAAACGGAAACTAAAGGTTTTGCTAGTCAATTGTATTGTAGATTGTGCGGGAGTTATTATGATCGGAATATTATTGTTGAAATTTTAATAATGGACTTCGTTTTCGAATGTTTTTTTAACATTATCAATACTTGAATTGTTTACTTTAACGATATATTTTGTTTTTCTTTAACAATAAAATATTAAAAAACCGAAAACAAAACTTAATTCTTTACTTTTAAAAAAAAAATTAAATTATTTGAATAATTCGATTAATTTTAAACGTGTGATCGAATTATTCGAACAAGTTAAAATCTCGTATTCGAATTATTCTTTTTATTCGAACAAGAGAAAAATCGAATAATTCGAATACCCTAATATCAACTTATATTTAAAAAAACTCCAGACAATGCCCAGCCCAAATATAAATCTATACTTAAAAGTTTAAGCCTGTATATTACTAATAAAAAATAATAAACTACCATTTTTGCACCTCAAATGTCGACTATCGAAAAAGTACTATTCTAATAAATAATGTTTTCATTCAGAAAACTATAACATAAATTTTGAAACTTCAGAACAAAATATAAAAAAAGTACAAAACTATTTATTTTTACCCTTTCGCCTTTAAATTGTTAGTGAATGTTTGTACTTAAAAATATCTATATTTAAAATATTAAGTCGATTACTGACTTAGTTTTAAAGAATAACAAAATTCCCCTTTTTATCTGCAAATGCATATTTGTGTAATTGCATAAAGCTGCAACACAAATTTCGTTTTTTAGAATAACATACCAAAAAGTTACCAAAAACACAAATATTTGCGATTTTATAACACCTTAGCTTAAATGCTCAAATGTAAGTTGTTATTAAATCAGATAAATATATTTTCAATATACAATTTGTAATATTTTATGATAATACTACTACTCAACACGTTTTCAACCATACCACCCCAAAAATTTTAATATAAAAAAATACCAAATACGTCTATGTAATTTCTTAAATTAATTCTTAATTTTTTATTTTATAACATAATTGTTTTCAAAATATGAATAATTTGATATTACGATTTATACTGCTTTAATAATATTTTTAAATAAACATTAGTAATCTAACATGACTCTAAACCTATTAGGGATATTGTACATTTAATGATTGTCCACATAATCTTCAAATATTAATCATCAAAAACTAAAATATCAGATTATAGTGGTAAATATTAATTCAAATAAAATCTCATTTTGTATCTAAAAATCATAAACCAATAAAAATTTGTGCAAGGAGACTTTAAGAAATTTATTAACGACATGTCGCGACATGAAAATATACACTGATGGACAAAATTCACCGCCATTTCCACTTTAGGATGTGTAAAGGACCGCCACGCTACGTATTTGTAAATTAGGTTAAGTTAAAAAGACTTGTTTTAACTGAAGTATAATTAAAATGAATTATTGTTTTTGTTGAAAAAATAAAATTTTGTGTTTCAATTATATTTATAACGTGGTAGTCCTTTAAACATTCTAAAGCGAAATGGCGGTGACTTTTCTCCATCAGTGTACATACACAGTAAAAATGGAAAATCGACTTCAATTAAGAAATTCGTGATCCCAATTAAGTTTTTTGCTAATTTTCAGCCTGCAAACAAATTGATCATACCAATTAACGAATTTGTAAATTTGAGGTTTTCCTCTATTTTAAAATCAATTGATGAAAACTAAGGAATTTAATTGAAAAACAAGAAGAAGTTTCAATTAAACGATTAATTGAACTAATTAAAAAAATAATTGAATTTTTTACAAATCTTCAACAAATATATTAATTGAATTAATTAAAAATATGTTTAAAATTTATAAAATTTTCAATTAAAATATTAATCAAATTAATAATTGATTATAAACTAAAATTTTAATTGAATGAATTAATATATTAATTGAAATTTTCAAAATAAACAATTAAATAAATTGTTTGATTGAATTAAAAATTGAATAGTATTTCAAAATCAATTAAATTATTTGAAATTTAACCCCCATAATAAATTTTTAAATTTTTTGTTGTTTTTAATAAATTTTACATTTTTATTATTACATTAAAATTACATTGATTATATTTGAATAAATAATAAAATAAAGTAATTACATCAAACAAAAGTCTCATTCAGTAAAATAATATTTGGTCAAGTATATAAAAATTAGATGTTTATAAGTTTATGTTATTTTTAATTACATATAAAATATTGTATGTAATTTATTAAAAATTATACATTTATATATACAAACGGAATGTTTATAATTTTAATTTAAGTATTTCGTGTTTGATTGAAAATGCTTTAATACATTTTTTGTTTGTAGGCAACTCATAAAAAAGTGATTGAATGAAGTTGTAAAAAATTTCAGACTCATCTGTATATTGTAGGTTAAAAACAAAAAATATTTTGAAAAGGATATCAAATGCGTTTAGTAGTGAAACAAAAGGATATTTTATATCGTCAAAATATACATAAATTTGTTTTACGTTTGAAATATCCCCAATGACAAGCAGCTTTGGCTGAATACTTCGACCTTGTATTTTTAACAATTTTAATTTAGTGTCTAATTCCTCCATGGTACCAGCAACAACAGCAAATGCTTCTTGAGAATCCACTACACTGTATTTTTTCTTAAATTTTGATCCGTTTTGGTCTGTACTAATTTTAAGTTGAGGAGGGAATAAATTGTGGCAATACCACAAAATTGTAAACATTTTGGAATCTGTAAATATATGTATATATACAAAAATAGTTAGATTTAATGTAATGAATGTTATAATTTAAATAATTTTTTACCTTCATCGATATGTTCACTTTGAAGTAGTTTTCTTGAAACTAATGAACATGTTATTTTTGTCTTCAAAATAAGTAATATTTCTGCTGCAAAATACGGCCAGCGTTCCTGCAACTTTTTGGCTTGAGGATATTTCTGAACAAAATCTATATCGATCTAAAAATAAAGAAATAAGCTCAAATATTTGTAATACGTTTTTTACTTGGAAGATATGTGTGTACTTACCAGTAGGTGGCCGGACGGCTTTGTATATTCTGGCCATAATTTAAATATTTCACAAGACTTCTTAGAATTAGCAATTTGTTGGAAACGTAATGGAGCACACTTCTGCCAGTAGATATCAAATTCATCTTGGGTTACTTTTGAAGATCTTAAGCCTTCAATTTGTAAAGTGTAATCTTCTTCGTTTTCTGTAATAAAGTAAACAGAAACTTAATAATATATACATATATTTTTATATGTTTATGTTATGTTCAAGTAAATACAAATTATGGATTCATTACTTACCAGGCAAGTTTTCTTTTCTCTCAAGTTCGTCTAATTTTAAAACGTTTTTAGAAAGCCTTTTATAATTTGCATTTTTTTTATATTAATCATTGCCTTTGTTGATCGATTTATGGCTGAAATTTTTTCTGTGTATCGATAAAATAAAAAGGCGTAACTATTTTTTTTTCAAAAATATCAATGTAAATAGGGTATATTAAATAACTTCATAGAAATAAAAATAAATACATTTTAAATGAGAAATAAAATGTGGTCTCTTCTTATTCAAAATTGCATTAAAACTTTTCTTGTGTCTAAAATTTTATGGATTTTATTAAGTTTTTTAATTTTCCAGTAAAGTAACAAAACATCGAGTTATGTCTTTTTTATATTAAGCCATCGATATGTATGTAATTTTATTAATTTATTTAATTTTTTATAATGAAAAATTATGAAATTTATAAATGTAATGAAATCAAATTTAATGTTAATCGAATATACACAGAAAAAAGAAATTCATAATTGGAATGAATTTTGTAATAAATATTATTAATCGAACATGACTTTTTTCCCAAACTTTTTCATTCAGAATAAGAACATGTTCATAAATATTATAAAATTGTTCATGACGGAAATTTTAGCTTTTTTGCATAAATTTCATAATAAATTGCATTATTTAATGATATAATTTATAACTATTTGCAAAATAGCCATATATTGGCCAATATTTTAAGATGAATCAACAATATCTGAAACTTAAAAAATATCATTAAATATAATAAAATATCCATAAACATTAAGCATATCATCCCCTTAAACAAATTTAATCAATTTCGCGCATATTTTTTCATTTTGTAGCTGAAAATCATACAAATAAATAAAAAAAATTCCAAGAACATAGAAATATAAATGAAAATTTATATTATATATTTCAAGCCTTCTAGATTTAATTTGAAAATATAAAATATGAAAAAATCTTAATATTTAGGAAATTATTTATAAATGTTATGAATTGAAATCAATGAAATCAAATCATAATATTTAGGTTGAAACTTTTTTCTGTGTATATATGTATATTAAATTTTTTTCTGAAAAAATAAGAATTTTGCATTTATCTCTATTAACAATAACAACACTTAAATTTTCTCTGTGAAATTTAAACACAAAAACCCTACGATACAACATAGCTTCACAATGTGTATACAACAACAAATTCTAACCAACCAGCCAAAATAGCCCAGTCGTACTATTCAGTCGAGCTAGCAGTTTTTGTTACGCTGCACAGTGGTTTTCCTTATATGAACAAGCGGTCAATAATCAATATCTCCAAAACTAAAAAAAGTTAGGGTCTTCAAAATTTGTCACCTCATAGCATGCTCGAAGAACTTAAAGTTTGCAAATTTTTAAGAAAAAATATTAACAACTGTAACCACAGTAGCCCTTTGATCTTTCAAGGGTTAATTGGCTTTTAGATTTGTTTTATGAATTTTTGAAATAAAATATTTCAGTATGAAAATTCGTTTGTTTTAAACAATTTAAGTAAATTTTTATTCCATTTTAATTCATTTGAATTATACACTGAAAAAAAAAACTAAATTAAAAAGTTATACAAAGTTATATAATGCAATATGAGGTATTACTAAGTAATATAAGGTAGTAAGGTAAAATAAGACATTAATATACATATATCAAATATTAATCAAATTTAAAACTCCTTGACTTAAACTACTTGTTTTCTTTGTTGGTAAGTTTGTCCTCCAGAAATAAATGGATCTGAACTATAAACAGGCTATTTAAAAGTTCTGTATTTATAGCATTGCACGAAATTTTTAGGGTATGTTTCAATCTAAACTGTTTTATATGCTTATTTTTCGCTTCAGCTGCTTCCTCCGATAATTCACACTACTACATGCTTGCTTACCTCAGCTCCATGGATCAGATTTGTATGTACCGATGCAAAAATAAGACGGTGCACAGAGGGATTTTGGTGTCAAAAAGTCAATTTTCAAACCTTAATTTCAACAATCAAATGATTCAATTATGTAGAGAAATGTTTATAGATGAAATGTACACTTATAGTTTCAAGAAAAAATTTATTTTATTTTTAGAAAATTGAGCTAAAGTTCATGCAAGGGTGTTAAGCTAAAATTTACTTAAATTTTCACGCAATTCAGTGGTATAATTTTCCTAATAATACCATTTACCTTTAACATATTTGAAAAATATAACATTTCAACATCAATAAAAAAAAAATTATGGGGAAACCATAAACCGTTAAGAAGATATGCCCAAATCTATAAGACTCTAATTATTATTGTATTTTTGATTTTCCATGGAGAAAAAAAAATGTAGCCCCACTTTCCCCAAGCTCTTTTTTTTAATAAAATGAAAGATGTGAGTGTCTTGTTTCGATTAAAAAAAAGAATAGTTTTCGGAACAGGATGAAAACTTAACATTTTTTGTCGAATAATAAACGAAATGTCCAAAAAATTCTTATGTACCAAATTTCTAGACTTTTGCTTGGATATAAACAATTTTATGCGAAAAAATCAATTTGGATTATATGGGTAGTGGGAGTGGACTTTTTTGATAAAATTTAATTTTTTTTTAATTTAGTCCATATAATTCTCGGTGCCAAATTTCAATGCTCTAGACCACCCCTTATAATTTTTGCTTGGATTGCATGGGCGGTATGCGGTGGGCATGGCCGATTTTAATAAAACTTAGCATACGTTCATCTTTTGTTTCAGAAAATATATGTACCAAATTTCTAGACTTTTACTTGAATAGGAAAAATTTTATGCGAACAAATCTATTTGGATTGTATGGGCAGTGGGCGTTGGGCGTGGTCGATTTTGATAAAATTTTATTTGTTTCTTAGTTTGGTCCATATAATTATCTGTGCCAAATTTCAGCGCTCTACAACCACTCCTTATAATTTTTGCAAAAAAATGTATGAGCCATCCCTCTGTGTGGCGGGTTAGTATATTACAGATTACACGCCCAACTATCTTAAGAATCAGATTAATACAATGAAAAACAAACCTATGGGGGAATCTTGGGGGAACACAACTAAAACTTTAAGTAAACATCATGAAGTTTTACAAAAAAGTAACAAACATATAGGTTAACTAAAACATTTATTTCACAAGAATTGCAACACAAGTTAGTTTTTATTATTTTCTAAAGATAAAATAAATACCTTTAGCTTCAAAATCCTTTGAAAATAATTTAATTTTGTAGACTACAGCAATTGCAAGACCGTTTTGAAGTGCACTTTTGCTTTGAATTATTCTTCCAGCGTTCAGCTGCGCTTTGCAAATGAATATTTGCTCATGCTTTCAATTTTATTTTTAAAAAGTCCCGTTAGATTTACAGTAAAAACCGGTTTGCCATTAAAAAGATTGGATATTTAACAGACACTTTTTTTGGATTTTGTCTAAATATTTTGTGACCGTTTTATTTATTTTTGGCCTATGGGCGGAACCACTGTGCGCTGCGTAGTACGAAAAACTAAACTCGAAACTGACAATGCGTAAGCAGCACACACAGAAATGTTTTTGCTGCTGAAGTCGTTTAATCAGTTCGGTAGAGTTGAAAACTGAAACATGGCTGCTGCTGATTCGTTTGGCTGCTGGAAAAAAACAAAATCGATTGCTGCTTGCTGTTTAATGTGTGTGCACAGTCAACTGTTTTCAGTAACCATGTGATCAAAAACTGAAACTAGTTACTTTTTTAAGCATGAGACTGTAAATAGTTAACTATTCAGTAAAATGCGACTGCTTTTAGTAGTTCTTCGAAACCGTGGTATCAATCATGTTTGTAAGTTATTTAGGGGATTTTGAAAGTTGATTTCAACATACAGACGGACATGGCTATATGGACTCCGCTATCTATAACGATCCAGAATATATATACTTTATGGGGTCGCAAATGAAAAATGTACAAATTACAAACGGAATGACAAACTTATATATACCCTTGCCACTCATGGCGAAGGGTATAAAAACAAGCGGAGTCATATTTGAAAAAGTTAGAAGTTCACACTAACCCACTTGCACGAACATTAATGAGAAGTAATGGCTACATCCGACTAAGAAGAAGGAATCCAACAGACCTGCGCTGATGATAGGATCTATAAATTAAACATCATTTTTCGTCCAACTGTGGTGGGACGTAAATAAAAATTAATATTTAGATTTGAACAAATTATTGATAGTTCACATTATTTTTTGAAAATACAATAAATAAAATATGAAAAAAATAATTGGAATGAATTGTAACGACACGTTTTCGCTCTCGGCTGGGGTATACTCGCCGGTGCCAGTGGTTCAGTACAAAAATTTATTTTTGCGGGTTGTGAAAGAAAAAATATAATGGGATTTCAATAAAACGTTATAATATTTATTTCTCTTAAATTATCTCTTAAGCGACTCTCTCTAGCAGTTCGCTCTTATACACCACAAATCTTTTGTAAACGGTATAATCACCGTACAAACAATATATGTGGTTAGCCGACAGTGTATCAATAGGCAAGCGCACCGAAGCGGTATAACCACCAGACGCTCTAGCTTCTCAATACTCTGGGGTTGGGCCAGTGAGTAACTCTAGCAGTTCGCTCTTTATTACCACAATTGTCTTGCAGGCGGTATAACCACCGTACAAACAATATGTATGGCTAGCCAACAGTGTATTAATAGGCAAGTACAACGAAGCGGTATAACCACCAGATGCTCTTGCTTCACAATATTTCACTTATAAGATTAATCCGGTGCAGGCGGTATAACCACCGTACAATGATTAGTCTTACCTAAGCGAGAACTGGGCGCAGACTCCCTTTCATATGAACACAACCCTCCCTACTTCGCCAAACAAATGAGTTCTTCTATATTAGCTGGGCTTGAACCTTTCCACTCTTCGCCACAATTACCCGATACGTTCTGCGCTGACCAATCTTTCGATTTTGGAGTAATTTGTTTATTTTATTTTGTAGTTCTTGAGGCATCTGTGCTAACTCGTCAATTTCTGTGGATATGTTAATAGTTTGGCTTATGATGTGTGATGATGTGGTTGGCTCAATCTCGCTGCAACGACTTGGCTCTGGTGAGATGTCTTCAAAATGCTCTTTACGATTGCATGGGGGTGTCGTAGTGGGTGTATATGTTGGTGGGGAGTTATTTGATGGTAATTTTGGTGATAAAGTTATAGATGATGTTGGTGATGATGAAGTAGATGATGTTGAAGTAGATGATGATGAAGTAGATGATGATGAAGGCGATGATAATTCTGACTTCTCTATTTTTGGCTGGTTTATTTTGGTTACATGGGATTCTGGTGACCTTTTAGGTGAAAAATACGGTATGTGCGTTACTTCAGATTTTGTGGAACTTTCTGATGAGAGGTTGATAAAAACTTCAGATTTTGTGGAACTTTCTGATGAGAGGTTGATAAAAACTAGGGTGGGTGACGCAAACAGGCTGATGTATGGTGTGACAGGTGACGACTGTCCCGATGTACTATGCGATAAAGTGGTGGTACCTTGTGTTTGTTCGAAAGTTATAGTAGGTCTATGTGACACTTCTATCCAGGATACGTTCGATGAGGATGATGATACTGCTTCTATGGATCTTCGACGGCAGCCCTCGTTGGTATTTCTGTCTCTTGCTTATTTTGATCTATCCAAAATCGATAAGTGACCGTCCTCTCGAACCCAATATGCCCACAGATGTTGTGACATCTTTTATCTGTTACATCGATAGTAACCCATCCCTGTCTTTTACGTGGGGTTTCGGACATATCGCTTTGACTATCCGAAGACAAGGGTGATGGTTATCTCAAGTCTACGGTATTGTCGAACGTACCAAAGTTGGACCGAAAAATTTCATCCATTTCGTTGTAGTCTATGGGGTCGGATCTTTGTGGTGTTTCCGCCGCCTGTTCACTACTTGTTCCGCACTCACGATCACTCGGAGGAGAGTAACTCTCATTGTTATGTCTACCGGGGGTTGGTGCTACATCCGGCTCATCTTCGGTAGGACTAAACCATGGAATATTATCAGATTCACTATCGACTGTCTGTTGGTTTATGTGTTCGAGATTAACTCCTGTGGTAGGAGGCAACTCATTTTCGGTATCTTCTCGGGGTGGAGTGTTAATATCTTCGGTGTCCTCATCTGATATTAAATTAATTTCATCTCCATCTTTCAAAAAACGGGCCTCGTCATTTCGTCGTGTTGGTTGTGAAGACTTGTCTTCTTCAGCTTTTGTTGTTGATTTGGCGGTTGTATACGATTTTGCAGTGCTTAAGCGGTAAAAAGTGCTGGTCTTCTTTTGTGGTTTTTCGGTGGGGTTGTTTTTGTTGCTTCTGCACCGTTTGCTTGTGGTTGGGAGGTCATCATCTAGGTATATCATTCTTCTCCTCTTACTATTTTCTTCTTCCACTCTCTGGCGAAACTTTTGGGAAGTCGCCTCAAATCTATCATCGCTAGCCATTTTTCTTTATATTTCTAGTGTTGTTTCTAAGTAAAACAGAAAAAAAATACATTTAATTAGTACTACGATTTGTTATGTTATAAAGGGTTTAATTTCACTCAAGTGGACGTTTCTTATATTTTTAGTTTTCAAATCTGGTATCTTCAATATAACTGGTGATACGAAAGATTTTACAATATACGGGCCTCCAAACTTTGGAGCTAACTTCGCTGCAAAACTATCTACCGCTTTCGATAGAGGATGTTGTCTAATTAAGACTAAGTCGCTTATTTTGGGTTTCCACACTCTTCTTCTTAAATTATAATAACGTTTCTGGTCTTCGAATGCTCTTGCCATATTTCTTCTTACTATCTCGAAAACTTCTTTCATTTGAACTTGGCGTTCTTCTGGATTTACTGTCATAACACCTGTACCAATAGTAACTTCGTCATACAACGCTTTCGGTAGTCTTGGCTCTCTTCCTTGGGTGATGAATGCTGGTGAATAACCGGTTGTGTCTGATACACTTGTGTTCATAGCCAACATTATTTCTGGTAGCAATTCGTCCCATATGTTGTGTTGTTCACCCGAGAACTGAGCTATCATTGTTTTTATAGTACGATTTGCTCGTTCTGTTGGGTTTTCTTGAGGAGTATAAGGTGCAGTAAATTGATGGTGGAATCCTAATTCTTCTAATACTCGTTTCACAATTCGTGATGTAAACTGGGTACCATTATCTGTTATAAGGACTTTTGGGATCCCATATCGCGCAAGTATCCGCTCACGAAAAGCTTTGGTAACTCCTTCAGCTGTGGCCTTTCGCATTGGCACTAATTCACTCCATTTTGAGAATTTGTCAAAAATTACTAGTAACATTGTATTACAAATAACAGACCAAGGTTCATCTGGAATATTTTTTTAACATCTGTCCAGCAGGCTTCTGTTGATTTAGCTTGTACCTTTGACAAGATTGACAGCGACGAACATATTTGATAATATCTCGACTCATGCCAGGCCAATAATAACGACTGGCAACTCGATTTATGGTTTTTCGTATACCCAAATGACCAGCAGCAGCACTATCATGATTTTCTTCTAAAACGCGTGTTCTGCAGGGTGTGGGTACGCATAGCTTCCATGGTGTTTCTTCTGCATTCGTTGTGTTTCGTTGAAAACGACGATATAGTTGATTATCAATTATTGTATAATCTGGGTACTTTTCCGAATTTGTATGTATTTTGTCTCTCTCTTGTGTTTTTGGTTGTGCACAATTTGCTATGTTAGCAGTTTCTACTGGATGACGTGATAACGCATCGGCGACAACGTTGTGTTTTCCCTTTCGGTATTGTATCGAGAAATTGAATTGCTGCAACTTGAGTGCCCAACGGGCTAATCTTCCTGTGGGACTATCGATCGAATTAAGCCATTTGAGTGCCAGGTGGTCTGTAATTACGATAAATTTGTATCCTTCTAGATAAGCGCGCATTTTTCGTATACCCAAAATTATGGCCAAACATTCTTTCTCAGTGGTCGAGTAGTTTTTCTCCGCTGGATTTAAATGGCGACTAGCATAAGCTAATCACTCGCATCGGTTTGTAAACTAAATGTTTTGGTAAAGTCTGGACGCTAGTACTGGCGCTTCAGTAAGTTTGGTTTTAAGTAATTCAAAGGACTGTTGCTGTTCGGTTTCCCACTTCCAATGTTTTCCTTTCTTCAATAATCGAGTTAAAGGCTGAGATATATTTGAGAAATCTGGCACAAATCTCCTGTACCATGAAGCAACTCCTAAAAATCGTCTTACGTCTCGAATGTTCATTGGTGTTGGTATTTGAGCTATGGCCGCGACTTTATCTGGATCTATTTTTATTCCGGCTACACTCACTACATGTCCTAAATATTTGGTTTCATGTTTAAAAAAATTGCATTTATCCACATTTATCTTAAGATTTGCTTTTCTCAATCTACAGAAAACTTCTTTTAAATTTTGTAGATGATTAGAGAGCGTTTTTCCAATAACTATTATATCATCAAGATAGGCAAACGCGTATGGTTCCATATCTGCTCCTATTACGGAATCTAAAGCTCATTGGAAAGTTGCGGGTGCTGAATGTAATCCGAATGGCATTACTCGCCATTGGTATAATCCACGACCTGGGACTGCAAAAGCTGTATACTTTTTACTATTTTTATCCATCGGGATTTGCCAATAACCATTTTTAAGGTCTAGACTACTAATATATTTGGCATCACGTAATCGATTTAAAATACTATCAATACGGGGTAAAGGATATGCATCTGGTACTGACCTGAGGTTTAGTTGTCTGAAATCCATACAAGTTCTCCACGAACCATTTTTCTTCTTTACTACGGTAATCGGGAAACTATACGGACTATTTGAAGGCTCGATGCATCCTTGTGCGATTAACTGGTTTATTTCGGCGTCAATTATTTTCTGCATAGCTGGATTTTTTGGACCGTAACTAATTTTAATTGGACGTGGGTCGGTAATAATAATTTTGTGAGTTGTTATTATTGACAAACCATGTAATTCTTGAAACTTCGGTAATTCTGTTTCTAGGAAGTTGTTGATAATTCGATGATCTTCTTCGTTTATTTTGGGGTCTTTATTATTAAGAGTTTCTTTGTCTTCCGCATCTTCAATTGCATTAAATTTAACATCTGTTTTTGAAACATCTAGGGTTAATCCAGCCACTTGAATTGTTGTATTAAAAAGGCGTAAAAAATCTAATCCTATGATAACATCTTCACTAGTTTCTGGCATTAGCAGGAAACGACATTTTTTTGTAAGCTTTCCTAAAGTGACTTCGTACTCCACAGCTTTTGAAATTGTTTTAGTAGAACCATCTGCTAATAGCACATCTATTTCTTCATTAATATATATGTACTGGGTTACTAGATATAACTTTAACGTAATCTTGTCGCATAAAACTTCTACTTGCTCCGGTGTCAATTGTTGCTTTATGTAATTTGCCATTTAATATTACTGTTGCACTTAAACGCGTATCTTCACTATGGAGACTTGTTCTATTTTGTGAGGGCTTCTTTCTTGGAGGCTCGTTCTCCCTCAATTCCGACGGCCTCCGGGAAAGTTTCCCGAACGGTTTCTATCTTCATGGGGACAACTTGATGTAAAATGACCATGATTTCCACATCGATAACAATTATTTTGTTGTCCATGGCGAGGGTTGTTACTCATTACACGTGGGTTTTCCACTCGAACGGTTGTGGTTGTTGTTGTGATACTCTCTAAATCTTCTGCTAATGAAATCAATTCTGGTAATGTGGAAAAATCTTTTCTCCGAATGTATAGTTGATAGTCTGGAAGGGCATTTCGAAAAATTCTCTGCAATTTTTGCTCCTCCGACATATCTGCATGACGCATCAAATTCTGGATTGCTAACACATAATTTTTAAAAACTTCTCTAGGTCGCTGAACTCTCTTTCGAATTTCATCTTCTAATTTTTCGAAATATCTGGCAGGAAGAAAGAACGATAAGAAATCTGTTTTAAAAGTATTCCATACTTGCCAATGTTTGTTATTGTTTCTAAACCATACGAGGGCATTTCGCTCTAAGAATTCAGGCATAATTCTAGGTATCTGGTTTAATGGTAAATCATAAATTTCTGCGAGTTCTTCAATACGTTAAATGTTTTGTAAACGGTATAATCACCGTACAAACAATATATGTGGTTAGCCGACAGTGTATCAATAGGCAAGCGCACCGAAGCGGTATAACCACCAGGCGCTCTAGCTTCTCAATACTCTGGGGTTGGGCTAGTGAGTATTGTTAGACGGGAACAACGAAGCGGTATAACCACCAGAAGTTTCCTGCTTCACAATAGCTCACTCTTATGCGAGTCTCTCTAGTAGTTTACTCCTTATCACCACAAATGTCTTGCAGGCGGTATAACCACCGTACAAACAATGTGTGTGGTTAGCCAACAGTGTATCAATAGGCAAGGGCACCGAAGCGGTATAACCACCAGACGCTCTAGCTTCTCGATACTCTGGGGGTGGGCCAGTGAGTAACTCTAGCAGTTCGCTCTTTATTACCACAATTGTCTTGCAGGCGGTATAACCACCGTACAAACAATATGTATGGCTAGCCAACAGTGTATTAATAGGCAAGTGCAACGAAGCGGTATAACCACCAGATGCTCTTGCTTCACAATATTTCACTTATAAGATTAATCCGGTACAGGCGGTATAACCACCGTACAATGATTAGTCTTACCTAAGCGAGAACTGGGCGCAGACTCCCTTTCATATGAACACAACTCGCCTTTTATACACTTTTGTCTACCATAGTTGTTGTTGTCTTACATTTTATGTTAGTTGTAGCAAATAGTAGTATCTTAACTTTAGAGTTGTATTCTATAGTACGATCTCTGTCATAATTGTAATTATTCACATATATATGGCGACACTTATACATAATACGTTAATTTCAAACAATACGTTAATTTCAAACAGAACAAACATTACTTCAACTTTAATTATAAAACAAAAGAAATTAAATGATATAAAAAACAAATAATAATTCAATTATAAAAATAAATAGTTTGTATGGTAAAAACGAGGGACGACTTTTATCCTTACAGAATTTTGTAATAAATATTATTAATCGAACATGACTTTTTCCCAAACTTTTTTCATTCTGAATAAGAACGTGTTCATAAATATTAGCTATGTTCAATAATTAAATGTTGTTACTAGTTAGTAACAATTGTTACTGGAAAAGCGTTCATTAACTCAAAAACTTGCATGTAGAGAAAAAATCAAGAGCGTATAAATTTTAGAGAGTGTTCTCTCGTTGCAAACTATTACAAGTTCTATTTTGAACTCGTAATAGTTAGCAGCTTATATTTTATCCCCCGTATTCATAAAAAAATCAATTTTATGGTTTAAAATACAATTTAGTTAAAACACATTTTAGGCCTAAAATAGCTTTGTTATAAATTCGTATTCATAATCAGCATTTTAAGTAAATATTTTTAATTTATTATTTTAATATTTAATATTTTAATATTTTTTTTAAATTCTGTGATGGTAACACTATAACTTTTATCTGCCACTTCAATCATAGTGCAGCAAAACAACGAATATTAAATAATAAAGTACTCGTAATATTTTATTTTTCAGTAAATAAAATCTGAAATTACAGATTAAACTTGTTGTTAAACTTACACAATCAGCGAATAAAAACCGTTCCTATTTATATTAAGCCTAAATGTACAAACATTTTTATATATATTTTTTTCAATTATTATTAAAAGTATTCGAATGACGAATATTCTATGATTAAATAATCATCACTATTGTTTAGCTCACTTGTTTAGAGTGCTGGAAAGCTGGAGAGGAATTAGGGAATGTAGTTTTCTGAGCCAGTAAACAAAATAAAATTAATTATTTTGTTTTCTCAGAAATATGCAATTAAACCCCAATAGGAAATGGATGAAAAAAGAAAAACACAAGATATTAGGATTTAATTAGGAAAAAATAAATATTTATTGTATTTATTTTAGGAACAAAGGATTACTTTTAGGAACAAAGGATTACCTTTACGTTTGGCTGTTGAGAGAATAAGGACTCAAAAAAATTAGTTTGACAAACCGGAAACAGCAGCTTTGACGTTTGGACCAATTGACTTGTCAAAGTGAAAATAAAGAAAGAGATAGATAGTTATTTGCGATAACTATCTATCTTGCAACTATTAGCATTTGTATATAATAAATGCTATTAGGGAGGACCCAAAATTAAGTCACTATACTGGTGACAAAACTTGTTAATGCGTTTGGCATTAACATTGCAGCCCGCCTTGCAATATATGCAATTCGAAAGAAAATGATAAAATCTGGAAAATGGAATAATCTTATTGGTCCGGTCAAGATGCTGCTTCTGGAATAAGAATACAAATTATGGAGTTAAGAAACTTAATTAAGGATTTAAATTCATATATTATTTCAAAAAAATCTTATACATATATATATTTTTTCTTTAATAAGTACATTAGAATTCAAAATATGGGTGCGTTTTGTACTTTGCTTTTTTAAATAAGTGCATTTCATAATTTATAGGGAACAAGGACCATAAATAGTCCAGCCGAAAATTGTGCTTTGTGCGGTGGGGAATCCAGTGCGAGAAAATACTCCTTCTCGAATGACCTTTGGATAAATATCAGCACCGATTATTATATCGATACCAGCAGACTCATAAAATTTGGAATCCGCGAGGAATAAATCGCGGAAATTTTTCTTGTAGGATTCCGGGAGCGATTCGGATGGAGTATGAAGAGATATCCGATTGTCAACTCTAAAAGTCCCCTCAATCCTGGATGACGAATCAAACCGAGATTTCAACACAACCGGCATACAGTTTCCTCGTGCAACGTAAATGCTGTAAGATCCATCTTATCAATGAATTTCTTTGCTACTCGGCTAACTGCAGACCCAGAATCCAGTAAGTGTGTTTTGCCGAAGGATCGCAGTTAGGGAGGCGGATTTCGAAGTGGATGGCAGCGAGGATTCTTTATCAGACCTGGAGGAAGAAGTGTTGCGTTTGGTTGCGTTAGAGGAGGACGCCCTTGGAGGAGAAGTGGACCTAGATCGTGAGCGACTGGGTAATAAGTCTTTGACAAGTCTGGGATTCACATGCAACAAGGTGTGGTGGGATTTGCGGCAGTGTTTGCAACCGTGCTTGAAGAAGCATGTGCCTTGTGAGTGGTCATGAGCCAGACAGTTGGAGCAGTATTTGTGTTTACGTACTGCTTGGATGCGATCACTCATATTCATTGCCAAGAACTTTCTGCATGTTCGAAGAGGATGTGGTCGCTTACAAATCCGACAGGGGAACTTTTTGGTTGGTGACGAGCTGGACGCAATTTTAGGCATGATGATCTGAAAAGGAATTAAATATGTAGAAAAGTGAATTGATAGAAAGCGGAACCGAAAATTAAGACTGTGCAAAGAGAAGGACGAGTTTTACGAGTGGCCGTGTTATTATGCCACGTTGTGTAAGCACGTCGGCAACACGAACTCGATTATCTGCACCTGGGTAAACTTTCTGGATTCGACCAAGTCGCCACGAATTCGGTGGGAGGTTTTCATCTTTTATCACGATCAGTGCACTTTCCTGAATATTCTGCTCTGGTCTTTGCCATTTTGCTCTTTTATGGAGTTCATGTAAGTATTCAGTTTTCCACCGATGACAGAACTTTTGATGAATCAATTTTAATCTTTGCCACCGATTGGCTATGGATATTGTTGAATCATTAACCTGTGGATCAACAGGTGCTAGAATTGGAGACCCGATAAGAAAATGCCCAGGAGTTAGAGCGCACAGGTCCGTAGGATCAGTGGACATCGGAGAAATTGGCCTGGAATTCAAACAGGATTCGATTTTCGCCAATAAAGTGGACAATTCTTCGTGAGTATATTTATAGCAGCCTGCAGTTTTCCGAAAATGGGCCTTGAAGCTTTTTACACCAGCTTCCCATAGGCCGCCCATGTGAGGGGCGCCAGCTGGAATGAAATGCCAGGTTATATTCTGGTGGGCATAGTTCGCTAGTAGACGTTGATTGGAAGTTTGGATAAACTCCTTTGCCAGAGTCTTAGATGCACCAACGAAGTTAGTGCCATTGTCCGAATGTAAATGTAATGGACATCCTCGTCGTGATACAAACCGACTGAATGCCGCTAGGAAGGCGGGAGTAGAGAGGTCGGATGTTGCCTCTAAGTGAATCGCCTTGGTGGCGAAGCACACGAATACGCACACATAGCCTTTCGTAATTCGACAAGCTCGACCGGAATAGCTTTTAACATCGAAAGGGCCAGCAAAATCCAAACCTGTATGTGTAAATGGACGGGAGATTTCACATCTTTCAGCTGGTAACGCGGCCATAATCTGTCTCTGACAACGCTTCTTGTATATCAGACATGGTTTGCAATGATTGATGGTAGTTTTAATAAGGTTCTTGGCCTTGGGAATCCAATATTGCATACGTAGGAGCCGTAAAACTAATTGGTTTCCGCCATGCATACTGATATCATGGATAAATTTAACGAGGAGCCGTGCATATTGCGAATTGTATGGAACAATGATCGGATGCTTCTCATTGTAAGACAGTTCTGTGGACAATTCCAGCCTTCCGCATGAACGTATTAAACCTTCAGGGTCTAAAAACGGATTAAGGTTAAGAATGTTGCTGGATTTGGAAATCACTTGTTGTGAGGAAAGAGCTTTATACTCGTTCGGAAATGCTGATTTTTGACAAACACATATGAGTCGATCACGAATTGAAACAATCTCGGCACTAGAAAGCAGGGTGGATTCCTTGTAGAAATTGGAACGAAATCTGGGATGAGTTCGTAAGAAAAATCTATAGACATATGCCATGACACGCATTGCCTTGGAAAAGGAAGAAAATCGTTCTAGCAAATCTTCAAATTCAGAAAAATAGGAAAAATGGACTCGAATTGGTTTGACTTCAATATCAGTGGTTTGAGGATCGAGTATGCTAAAGTTCGGCCAGTCAGATGTACAATCTTTGAGCCAAGAAGAACCAGACCACCAGAGTTCATTATCATGTAACTCTTGGGGAGAAACACCACGACTAGCTAGATCGGCTGGATTCGATTCAGAGATCACATGACTCCATCTTGAAAAAGGGACTATTTGAGTTATCTTGGAAACCCGGTTAGCGACAAAAGTGAGCCAATGACATGGTGGTTTGGCTAGCCAAGAGAGCACAATCGTCGAATCAGTCCAACAGAATATGGTATATTTATCCACTTCAAAGCTAGGTAATAGGCTATCCATCATTTCAGCCAGAAGAAGTGCGCCACAGAGCTCCAGCCTTGGGATCGATAGAGTCTTGATTGGAGCTACTTTAGTTTTGGATGATATTAAGTGTGTATGAATGGAATTGTTAGTGGAAATTCTGACATATAATGCTGCCGCGTATGCCTTCTCGGACGCATCGCAAAATCCATGGAATTGGACTTCAGCATTAGGAACATAACCAATCCATCGAGGAATCCGTATGGAATTGATTGAGGGATAATTGTGTTCGAATGATTTCCACTGGTTAAGAGTATCAGGAGTCAGATTATCGTCCCAACCAGTGCCATCTATCCATATCTTTTGCATGATTATCTTTGCAAGGGGCTAACCAGCCGGCCGGATCAAACAACTTGGCAATTCTTGAGAGAACTTCTCTTTTGGTATAACTTGAGGACACTTGGAATTGACTCGCATCGAAATAGAACTCATCCGAGGAAGCATTCCATCGGATGCCTAAGGTTTTTGTAGAACTATTGTCCTCAAATATCAAAAAGTGTTCATGAAGCAAGTGATTTGTAGAAATATCTGCTAATATGTCCCTGGAATTGGATGTCCACTTCCTCAGCTCGAAACCAGCTGATTGAAGTGCCTGAGTTAGCTCCTGCTTTGCTCTGATGGCCTCATTTTTAGAATGGGATCCAGCCAGAACATCATCAACGTACATTGAGTTTCGGAGAATGGAACTAGCTATTGGGTGAACTTCTTGTACGTCGTCAGCTAACTGTAGTAAAGTTCGAATGGCCAGATATGGCGCGCAATTAACGCCGAAGGTGACCGTTTTTAATTCATAGTCACATATAGGACTTTTTGGATCTTCGCGGAATAGAATCCGCTGATATGAAGTGTGTTTAGGATCAACTAGAATTTGTCTATACATCTTTTGGATGTCTGCATTAAATACGAATTTAAAAAATCGCCACTTTAGAACTAGTAACGTCAGATCAGTTTCCAAAATCGGACCTACATGAAGTAGGGAATTCAAGCTTAGACCATTGGATGAAGGAGATGATGCGTTGAAGACTACTCGGACCTTTGTAGAAACACTTTCCGGCTTAATGACCGCATGATGTGGGAGATAGTAAACTTTGGGATTCTCTGAAGTTTTTGTAAAGTTTACTCTGGACATATGACCAAGTTCTTCGTATTCCCGAACAACTTTATCGTATTCTACTTTAAGGTCCGGAGTTCTGCTCAATCGTGCTTCATTCCGCAAAAATTGTGCCATTGCACTAGATCTGGACTGACCAATATTTGGACTATTTGATAAGCCTTCCTTAAAAGGCAAGGCTACTACATATCTGCCGTCTGAGTTCCTAGTAGTAGTTCGAACATAAAGATCCTCACAGACCCGATCCGATGGAGACATGAAGTTCTTCTTTGGAAGATTCTCCACCTCCCAAAAACGTGAAATTTCCTTATCCAAAGAAATTTCACAGAAATGAGAACAGATATTGATTTCTGGACGGGAGATACGGGACACAGGACCGGTAAGAATCCAGCCAAAGACTGTCTCCTGCGCAATCAGGGAGTCACAAACTTTGTGCCGTATTCCAGGACCAATAATAGATGGGAAAATATCTCCCCCAATCAAAATATCAATCTTCGAACTAATATGGAAATTTGGATCTGCGAGTCTTATGTCTGGAAGGTTAGAAAATGTGGCATGGGGAATAGAATGCGAAGGCAGACTGGATGAGAGGTGTGGAACCACTAAAGCAGTTACCGGAATTTGAACTTTCTTATCTAAATCAGTTCCGAGGACAAAAGAGCTTTCACGTTGAACTTTGGCCGAAACCGTATTGTTTAAACCGGAGATCTGAGCTCTAGTGCGCTCGGTAGGAAGCTCCAGTAGATTGCATAAGCGTTCGGAGATAAATGTGCCTTCTGAGCCTGAATCGATCAATGCACGAGCGGTATATCTCTGACCCGAGTGACAAATACGCACTATAGCCGTTCCTAACAAAACGCCCTTGGAATTAGTAGCAAAACAAGATTGAATTACACCAGAAGATGTGGGATTTGTGGACTGTATGTTATTAGAAGTCGTTTGAACAAATGGTGTAGAATTAGGATTGAGGTTTGAGTTTCTGCTAGAAGTTGGACTAGGACCAGGAGTATCATCCGAATCTTTATGAATTAGGGTATTGTGTCTTTTGCTGCACTTAAAACAACTGTGTTTACTAGTGCAATTTCGAACACTATGTGTCTTGGAGAAACAATTCAAGCAGAGACCTTCCTTTTTGACTTCATTAACTCTCTGATGGTAATTCATTGACAAGAATTTTGGACATTTCCTAATAGGATGGTTATCTTTAGGGCATAATTGACATTTAGGGCCAGAAATATTAGCTTGAAAGCTAAGAAATCTCTTATTTGTGGTCGAATTCTGATGAGATTTTTGTTTGGAATCATTGCTTTTAGAATTAGACGAACTACGAATCTCTGAAACAGATTCCAACGTTCTGTACCGATTGGTTAGGAATTCATCTAATTCGGACCACATGGGAATAGCCGTTTTGTCATTAAGTTGTTGTTCCCACAAAGTCAAGGTATTTTCTGGAAGACGGCTGGTGACAAGGAAAACAAAAATAGGATCCCAGCTTTTAACGTCGATTGCATAAAGCTTTAAGATGGATATACAGGAGTTGATATCCCGTTGAAGCTGTTTTAAAGCTTTACCTGACTCAGTGGTAATGGTCTGGAGATTGAAAAGATTTTTCAATTGACCATTTACCAGGACTCTTCGATTTTCGTACCGTGAACACAAGTCCCTCCAAGCTAAATCGAAGCCTTGGTGGGTCAGTGGACTCTTCTTTACTATTTCCCTGGCCTCACCTTTAGTTCGTTGCGTTAGATAGAACAACTTCTCTACATTACTGGCTCGAGAATTGGCCACAACAGCAGAGAACATGTCCCGAAAAGTGGGCCAGGAAGTATAATCACCACCGAAAGTTTCGATTTCAATCGGAGGGAGATGGAGACTATGGGATTCAACAGACCTTGAATTGATAAGATCATTGTCCCTGGAGGAACATGGAATAGAGACGCTATTGATCTGAGACGGACGCTCGGTAGTTAAAGTCCCAGGCTGGCGAAGGGTATCGGACATTTCAGAAAGTGTAGATAAGCAAGTGCAGTATGTGGTATATGTATTTTTATATTTCGTTTTAAAAGACTCAATGTCGACAGGATTTTCTTCACTTGCTTCCTTTTCTACATCGATCAGAAATTTGTCGTATGCAGACTTAACTTGAATCCAGTTGGACTTTAACTCATATCGGTGTACTTCAAGCGCATGAAGTGAAGTTAAGGGATACCGATTATCATTCAGATCAGCCTGTAATTCGACAATACTGTCTGCCAAACGAATAAAATTGTCTAACGACATCTTAATAGACTTAAACTTATTTATTTATAGTAGAAAAACCACAATTTTTTAGAAAATACTTGTATATTTGACTTTTCGGGTTCAGGTTTATCGGAAAAAATCAAATTTAGAAAAAATATTGCTTCAAAATCGCAGAAAAATGTCTTTATTGATCACACAATTATGGTAAAATTTAAAAGAAATACTTAAATGTTGTTTTAAGTAAGAAAAATCAATAAATTTAGTGGAAAAAGAATTCATACATTTAATTCTCTGCAGTATTATTGATTGCATACACTTAAAACACTGCAATATGATCAGCTGTTTAAAAGTATATAACTACTAAAAGTTCATTGACCTACTTATTAATGGGAAGTATATGTATTTCACTGGAATACTTTCCCAACAATAGGGCTGTTCCCCAATATCAGAAACCAAAATATTTAAAATTTTAAATAAACTCTTTATGTAGTTATTATTTTGCGAATTTTGGCAATATATATTTAGAAAAAAGCAATTAAAACTTGAACCACGAAAAGAAAAAAAAATCTCACGGAAAAAAGGTAAAATGAAAATAATATGTAAATAATAACAAAACTTGGGAAAAAGGGAAAAAATGTTTTATCCTTCACATTAAATTAATAAATAAAATTTCAAATTTAAAAGAATGAAGAAAATAAAACGCATCTCATAATTAAATGTGTTTAAAAGAAAAACTATCATTAAAAAAAAAACAAATTTCTTCGAATAAATTTGTCTTATAATAATGTTACGAACAAACCTATTCAAAAAACACCACAAGTCTCTCTTTATAAATGAGTTACTGGAAGTAAAATAAACAAATGGAAAATTTAAATACAAATGTTTGTTGTTTCCCCTTGTATTACATTTACACAAGAGATCTTCGCTATAACAGAGTGTTGTAAGTGAAGAGTATACAAAGTCTGTAGAACAGTGATGTTCAAAAATAAAAATGAAGATATTTGGTGAGAGAGCTACCCAGCAAACATAATGTCAAACACTTAAAATAACAACAAAATGAAGAAAGTTTAAAATTTAGAATTTTTGTCAAATAAAACCAATTTATTAAATGAATATAATTTAAATTTTAAGGAAATGAAAGAATATACATTATACGGCCGAAATACTCTCAAATTTTTTATTTATTTTTAACTTTGTTTTTTTGTGTTCAATTGTAATTGAAACGCGTGTGTTTGCTATGCTTCATCCAAAAACCAACCAACAACAATGCTTATTGAATTTCTGAAAAAATGAGACATTTATTACGCTCTTTAAAAGAGCGTAACAAATGTGTTTAAATTTTTTAAACAATTGTTGTATGGGATGAACATCACTGCTGTAGAATATTAAAACTACAAAGTAACTCACTGAAAGAGATCGATGGTAGGAGGAGTGTTTAAAGTTAAGAGTGTGTAATAAGTAAGGGGAAGAAATTGTAGCGACTTAAATTAGTGAATGTAAGAGAAATTACTGAAGTAGGAGAAATAACAAACGTGGAGATTTGTTGGACAATAAGAGAACAGGATTGGATTCTCTGTTGATCTCGTTGAATACAAAATAATAGAAATTAAGTAGAACGTAAGAGTGTATAAATGGTAAGTATTTGAAGGGGATCGTATATTTATAAAAAATATACTAATAAGGGGAAGAGCTGAAAAATAAAAGTAAGCATACATACATGTGGGTTTTTTAATGAAAAACCATTTTTATTTAATTTTAATTATTAAATTGTTTTAATTCTTTATTGGAATTGTGCTTAAATTATTTACATTTATTTTAAAGGTTTAACGTGCTTAAATTATTTAGCTTTAAGTATTTAATGTGTGCTTATCGAGCCTCTAATCTCAACTGATCTGTCCTGTCATTAGTTCGTCCCTGTCAAGTCTTGACTCGTTCGAGCCACACCCTAAATCTCGTCAGTAATCTCTTCTCGTTCGTAACATCTTCTCGTTAGTCACTTGCAGAGTTGCATTTGCTAAAATGTGCAACCACTTCTGGTGGTTCGGGCGTTGCCACGTAATCCCACATTCGGCCCTCCTGCACGGTCTTTCGACTCGAATGACGGATTCCATTTCTTCATATATTCTGCCACTGTATTGGATCTTCTTGGACCCTCACATTCTCCAATCTTCTCAACTTCATATCTGTCATGTTTCAATGCTTTCACTACCTTATATGGACCAAAATATTTGGGTTTAAGTTTGAGCCCTGCACCAAATTGGGTTCGCTTAATGGCTACCAAATCATTTTCGCGATATACAGGGGCTTTTACTCGCTTCTTGTTAAAAGTTTCCCTGTTCTCTGCTTGTATTTTGGCAATATTATCCCTGGCATCATTGCGAATTTCATTCCTTTCCGCATCTAGTTCCATTATCGAAAATTCCTCAATAAGTTTTCTTATATCCTCATGTTTCTCCGTTCTCATTTCCAAACCTGTGAGTATCTTAAATGGCGATACCTTGGTACTTCGCGGTGGTGTATTGTTGATACATTGTTGAACCCTCTCTACATACCGATACCACTGCTGAGGATTTTCCGCACACAATTTGGACAACAATGAAACAACTATTTTATTTATACGCTCTACTTGACCATTACCCCTTGGAACACCTGTTGCAATTAGTAGATGTTGTATATTCTGTCCCTCACAATATTCCTCAAATGCATTCGATGTGAAGGCAGTTCCCCTGTCTGAGATTATTCTCTCTGGATTCCCAAAAATAGCTGCTTGGCGCTTCAATCTGTCTATTACCTCTTCGGTACCCGTACTTCTGGTAGGGTATAGCCAAACAAACTTAGAAAATGAATCGACCACTACCAGTATATGGTTATAGCGTTTTGGCGTTTGATCCATTGGACCAACATGATCAATGTGGTACGTCCTTAATGGTCTATCAGATTTGTCTATGGGATTTAATAGGCCCTCACTCTTTCCTGCTTTCGCCTCGTTAACTATGCATTCGATGCAGCTGCGGACAACCTTTTCAATCTTCTTCGTAATGTTAGGTATATAAAACTCCCTCTCAATCAATTCTCTAGTCTTCTTACTACCGAAGTGTCCTTCACGATGTGCAATTTGAATAATTTCCTCTTCCATATTCGTTGGGATCACTATTTGTTCCCGGTTTGGATCCTTGTAGAGTAGATCATGCTTCAAATAAAAATCTTCATAAGTATCCTTCTCCATAACTTTCCTTATGGCCTTAATCCAGTCATCCTTTAATTGAGCTTCCTTAAGGCGATGTCTTATAGAATCTTTTACCAAAAGACAAGATACTCGGCTTAGTGCATCCACGTGCCGCATTTTAGTTCCAGATCTGTGCTCTATTGTATAATCGAATTCCTGAAGGAACATTGCCCACCTGGATACCCTCAATGGCACATCCTTCTTCTTAATTGTCATCGCAAAAGCATTGCAGTCTGTAACTGTCGTTATTCGGTTACCCATTAAATAAACCCTCCACTTCTTCAATGCCTCAATTATGGCCAAAACCTCGAGCTCATACGAATGATATTTCTTCTGGGCGTCTGTTGTTTTACGACTCATGTATTCTACTGGGTGTAGTTGTTGGTCCTCTGCATTCTTCTGAAGTAAAACACCTCCGTATCCATACATACTCGCATCTGTGTGTACCTCTGTTATTGCCCTGGGATTGTACAAATTTAGAACTGGCGCATCCATTAGATTTGACCTTAGTTGATTAATGGCTATCATTTGTATATCTCCCATTTCAAAAACAGCTTCTTTTCTCAATAAGTCAGTCAAAGGCCTTGCTATCATGGCATAATTGGATACAAATCTTCTAAAATAGGATGTAAGACCCAAAAATCTTTGAAGTGTCTTTTTGTCTCTTGGAATTGGAAAATTTGCGACTGCAGCTGTCTTCTCCGTCGATGGTCTAATCGTAGAATCTTCCACTATATATCCTAAAAAATTAACCCTCTTCTGTAAAAATTGGCATTTCTCCCATTTAATTTTCAATCCATGTTTCTCAGCAACGCTTAGCACCTTTCTCAATTTTACGACACCTTCTTCCTCGTTTAGTGACGGGATTATAATATCGTCGATATATACTATAATAGTACCATCCTGTATTAATTCTCTATAAATCGAAAAAATAAATCGGGAAAACACTGCCGGCGAATTCGAAATACCAAACGGCACATATAAAAACTCGTACTGCCCATTATGCGTCACAAATGACGTATACTTTCTCGACAGCTCCTCTACTGGTACATGAAAGAATCCATTTCTTAAGTCCAATGTCGTAAAAATCATTGCGGACTGCAATTTGTGCATGACGTCATCTATCAGCACCATTGGAAAATTATCCCTCATTATCTTTTCGTTCAGCTTACGATAATCGCAACACAATCTCTTGCTTCCATCTTTTTTATTTACTAATACAACTGGTGAGGCATACTCTGAGCTGCTTAATTGTATGATACCGTCACGCAACCAGTCTTTCACCTGTTCTTCTACAATATGTTGATCTTCGTATGATAGTCGTCGAGGTCTCTGATATATAGGAATATCATCCGATAAAATAATTTTCATTTGGATTGGCGATGGTTCTTGTCTATTTGGAGTATAATTTTCAATTAAAGCTCTAATTTCCTCAGCTCTCTCTTTATTCATATGGGATAATTCTAATCTCTCATCGTAGTTATCAATCATGACCGTATAACAAAATTGTTCAAACTCATTTTCAATTCCACAAGAAATCGAGTTATTACTTCCTGCATGTCCATCCAATTCTGTCTTCCTAACAAATGTTGTACCACTAGAAGTCATCATGATATCAGCCTGCTGTAAAATATCGTTACCGATTGCTGCCGGATAAACAAAATTTTCTGCTACGAAGAACTTCAAATTAAAATCAGCCCCATCAATGTTGACTGTCCTCTCAAAGCTACCAATACAAATTAATCTATAGTCCCCAGCCGTAATAAAACATTGCCCCTCTCTAACAAAATCCACGTCCCCTAAAGTATCAAAAATGTCAAGTCTTACTATAGAAATGTCACTGCCTGAGTCAACTATCGCCGAAAACTTTACGCCATTAATCTCTATATCCTTGAAATTACGATTTGCCGACGACTTATATCCATCAGCATTGTAAAAATTGCTCACCATGCACGAATTGTCCCCTTCAGTCTTCACGTTAGAACTTGTCTGGTCCTTGCACTCAAAAGATTTGTGACCTTGCTTTCCACATTTAAAACATTTAATACCGGTCGACTTACAGTCCTTGGCGATGTGATTCTCCTTACCACACTTGTAACATTTTCTTTTCACCTTTGAATCCTGCTTTGACTGCTCTTCCTTAACCGGTTCTGGTGGCGACTTTGATGTTGGGTTTGTCCTTGAGGTTGTTGCCTGTTGGACAGATCCGCGAATTTTCTCGTACGTTTTCAATTTCTCCTTTAAGTCATTCACATCCTTTGCCTGGTACAAAATACTCTTACCGAATTTAGAATCAGGAATTCCATCGACAAAATATTGAATTAAACTTTCCTCATCAATTCGTATAGGTTTTCCCATCTCCATTAGTGTGTAGAGGTATTCCCTATAAGTTTCATTGCTCTTCTTTTTGCGATTTCCTAACATTCTATGGATCTCAATGGCTGGTAGCTTAGTGCCGAATTCTTCCATTAGGGATTCCTTAAGTGAGCTCCAGCTTTTCATGCCGCTCTGGCTGCGAATAAACATTCGAGCTGCTCCCTTCAATAATTGTTTGGCGTAAATAAATTTTTGTAATTCTGACCACTCAACCGCATCAGCGTTGTCCTCAAAATCATTGATCCAATCACGAACTTCCAAACTATCAGTACCACAAAATGTTGAAAGTGAATCCTCAATATCCCTAAGTGTGAATACATTTCTACCAACGTTATTGGAAGGAACTTGCTGTGGTCCAACATCATGGTACTCCGAACCGGAATCCCCTGCATTCAGGCCGAAGTGGTCCATTAGCCTATTCCTAAGTTCATCCTTCAGTCCCACTGTATTCAAACCTAACTCACCCAATTTCCCTCTCAAACCCTCGACATTCAATCCTAAAATCCCTTGTCTGTCCATTGTCCGGTAAAAATAATATAATATGTAGCAATATAATATATAAGAAATATAAAGATTTATCAATATAAAAATAGGTATTAAATTATATAAAATATATACAGGCAAAATCAATTTAATATATTATTAAACTTGACAAAAACTTTTTCAAATTCACAAAATTATTCAACTCTCAAAAAAAATTAAAGTTTACGTTACAAATTAAATTTCAATTCAATAATCGTATCACTAAGCAAATAAATCTTAAATGTTCACTCTAAATTTCAAATATAATAAAAACGTTACGTTACGATTTGATTTTATTTTTAACAGAAGCAATTAAATCTTTACGTTAAAATGTTTACTCCAAAATATAATATAAACGTTACGTTACAATTTGATTCTCTTCTTAACAGAACAATTACATTTAACTAAAAAAAAACATTACAAAATAAAATTGAAATCAAGTCTCTTAGTTTCAAAAAATACAAAGACAAAAATGCAATATAAATAAAAAATATAACTTAACATTCAACGATCTTCTCTTCCACTTCAGCTCCACCCTTTTTCATCTCATAGGCATACAAAAATTCTCTTGGCAACTTCTTCAGCACTGCATAACTCCAACCCCTTTTGCTGCAAAACTTTATGTTGAAATGTTCCTTGTTGCTATGTGTATTTGATCAATTATCAGCTTAACGTTCTTGTTACTATGTTGTGTGTTTGTTTTTCTTATTCTTTTTCTCAATAATTATGCTCTCTCAATTATCTCTCTCTATTGTAATATTTTATAGTCACTTTTTTGCACACAAACACTTGCTGACATTCGTTGTTTAGCTGTCTCGTTGTTTTTATATATTTTTTTTTTTTTATCTTTCTTTTTTATTTATACACAACTCGTTGAACTAGTCTCTCTATTTTATTTATTTTTTTCTTTTTCACTCATATTTTAAATTAACGAACTTTTGTATAGTAGTTGTTGTTGTAGTTTTTCTTTATTTTAACACTCAGTACTCTTTACACATTTTCTCGAAAACATTGTTGTTTCTATTTATTCAATGAATTTTATTTTATTTCAGTTTTTCTCTTATGCGCTGTCATCTCTTTAACACAAGAGCAATTGTAAATTTGTGTTCTTTAACTAGATTCGTATAGTTTTAATTTCACTTCGTTCTCTCTTATTTTAAATTTTAGTGAACTTAAAATTTTGTATGATAACTTTTATAGCACTCTTTAACTTTAAATTTCAAAATAACGTTCATTTCATCTATTTGCAGTTTCCCAAATTCTAGTGCAATTTACGTTTCTCATAAATTTTAATGAATTTAACTTTATCGGATCTTTTTGTTAACAGATTTGTTGCACTCAATAACACTCAGTTGTCCAATTAGAGAATTTTTAATTTTCTCTTGACGACACTCAGTCTTTTACTTCTTATATTTATATTTCATTGTGTTCACTCAGGAGTTTTTACTTGACGACACTCAGTTGTCTTAATTTTAATAGTTTTTTTTCTTTTTAATTCATTCAGAATTTTTCCGATGACGACACTCAATTGTCCTAATTTCGTTATTTTTTTGTTTAAATTCACTCAGAATTTTTCACTTGACGACACTCAGCTTCATTTTTTTAATTTTCTTATTTTTTGTTAAAATTCACTCAGAATTTCACTTGACGACACTCAGTCGTTTTAATTTTCCTAGTTTTCCTATATTCACTCAGAATTTCGCTTGACGACACTCAGTCGTTTTAATTTTCCAAGTTCTTTGTCAAAATTCACTCAGAATTTCGCCTGACGACACTCAGTCGTTTTAATTTTTTTATTTCATTTTTTTTTTTTTTTTTAAATTCACTCAGAATTTCGCTTGACGACACTCAGTCGTATTAATTTTCTTATCCTTTTTTCTGTTTTAAATTCACTCAGAATTTTTCAAAAGTTTAACTTGACGGCACTCAGTCGTCCTTATGACTTTCTAATTGTCCACTCAGGAGACTTTACAACACTTAAATTTAAATATTTAGAAACACAAATCTTCAAAATATTTTCCAGCACTCAGCACTTAATATTTTCTCCGCACTTTACATACATTTAAATTTAAATTACACTTTAAGCAAATCTAAGCACATCCCGGTTGAGCCCCCAAAATGTGGGTTTTTTAATGAAAAACCATTTTTATTTAATTTTAATTATTAAATTGTTTTAATTCTTTATTGGAATTGTGCTTAAATTATTTACATTTATTTTAAAGGTTTAACGTGCTTAAATTATTTAGCTTTAAGTATTTAATGTGTGCTTATCGAGCCTCTAATCTCAACTGATCTGTCCTGTCATTAGTTCGTCCCTGTCAAGTCTTGACTCGTTCGAGCCACACCCTAAATCTCGTCAGTAATCTCTTCTCGTTCGTAACATCTTCTCGTTAGTCACTTGCAGAGTTGCATTTGCTAAAATGTGCAACCACTTCTGGTGGTTCGGGCGTTGCCACGTAATCCCACATACATATATAGGTTTTCATACATAAAGGGAGAGCTGAAAACAAAGGAGCACGTGGGAAATAAGGGCGAATTTGACAATGACACCCTACACTATGACCGCACGAACACCAACCGAATTTGGAATTCTATGTAATTTTATTTTTAATTTTCGCGCTTTTTTTTTATTATTTTAATGGACAAATAAGTATTAACCGTACTTACAATTCTTTTGAAGCTGTTATATGATGAAACCTCCTTGAAAGTAGTTTAAAGGGACAGATGATAAATTGGAATTTGGAACGTTTTCCTTTTCCAATTTTCCTTGAACACAAAATATTTCTTTTTGCACAATTTTAATTTTCTCGGCTCTTCTTTCACATTTTCTTCACTGTTTCTTTCTTTCTATCTTTCTTTCTTTTATTATTTCTCTTATTATTTCTTTTATTTTTCAAGTATGTAATTAATTTTATGCTGGCTACAATTATTGTAGCAGAAAAACAAAATGTGTTACACAATCCCAAAATGAAATGCACTAAATGAACTATAAAAGCAAAATACCAAACGTACCTTTTTTGTTTAATGCGAAGAGAATAGAACAATAATCCAATGTTGATCTCTCAGAGAACTTAAGCTTCTTTCCAATCCGGTTCGATGGGACCAAATGTTTAGCTCACTTGTTTATAGTGCTGGAAAGCTGGAGAGGAATTAGGGAATGTAGTTTTCTGAGCCAGTAAACAAAATAAAATTAATTATTTTGTTTTCTCAGAAATATGCAATTAAACCCCAATAGGAAATGGATGAAAAAAGAAAAACACAAGATATTAGGATTTAATTAGGAAAAAATAAATATTTATTGTATTTATTTTAGGAACAAAGGATTACTTTTAGGAACAAAGGATTACCTTTACGTTTGGCTGTTGAGAGAATAAGGACTCAAAAAAATTAGTTTGACAAACCGGAAACAGCAGCTTTGACGTTTGGACCAATTGACTTGTCAAAGTGAAAATAAAGAAAGAGATAGATAGTTATTTGCGATAACTTTCTATCTTGCAACTATTAGCATTTGTATATAATAAATGCTATTAGGGAGGACCCAAAATTAAGTCACTATACTGGTGACAAAACTTGTTAATGCGTTTGGCATTAACAACTATTTTATGATTTGTTTTATAAATTTATTTTTATTGTCATTTTGTTAAATTGTAATAGAATCTAATGATTTTCTATGAGAAAACTCTTAATTTTAATGCCGGAGTGAGTATATTAGATTGTGTGGACCTTCTTCCACGATGTTTACACATTTAATTACTACATGCCGTTACAGGTTAACAGTAAATGACAAAAATGTCTATAAAACTAACTTGTGAACCTCATGTAGCTCACTGCCGGAGGAATATCTAACAAAATCATATATTTTTATAATGGTAATTATTCCGCAGCGAAGTTAAAATTATGTTTAGCAATTGCAATATTATCGTCTATTATTGCAAATTTATAAACACTTATCTTTAAAATTCCTTTATTTTAAGATAAAATATAAAAAGAATACCTTAAAATAGGTTTAAAATAGGGTCGAAGCAATTTTAAAATTCGTTTATTTAAAACAACATTTGAATTAGGTATTTTAAGCTAAAATACGTTTATGAATACAATTTTAAGGAATTTTGTGAGTATTTATACATTTTAACAGGAATAAAATAAGAAAATTGTTTGTATAAAACAATTGTTACTGGAAAAGCGTTCATTTACTTTTTACTATTTTTGAGAATTTAAGAGAGTAATTTTGTAAATTTTGATTTTATTCTCTCGTCAATTTGTATGGATCAAAAAAAATGCGGTTATCAAAATCGTAATCTACGATGAATTCTAAGAATGTTTACCGAAGAAACCATGGGTCTAAAATCAAAACCAAGCTTCCCATTTTTAACGCGAAAATTTTACTTTCGTATTTTATATTTTTGTTTAAATATACTAACATTTTATTGAGCCTTTTAAGATACTTGACTATGTTTGGGATTTTTCGCAAAAAAGATGAATTTTTGCAAATGGAGAAGATTAACATCTTTTCTGCCTTTCTTTCATTTCGAAAAAGCCCAAACATAGTCAAGTTTCATAAAAGGCTCAATAAAATGTTAATATATTTAAATCAAAATGTAAAATACGAAAGGAAAATTTTCGCGTTAAAAATGGGAAGCTCGATTTTGATTTTAAACCCATGGTTTCTTCGGCAAAACTTCTTAGAATTCATCGTAGATTACTATTTTGATAACCGTTTTGTCGAGAAAAAATTTACCCACTCTAATGTACATACATACATGTCAGAAATTTTTTAATTTCTTATGTATATTTAATAATATTTTATAATAAATTGCATTATAATTATATTATCTAATGATTTAGTTCAAAATTGTTTGCGTACTAGCTATGGCTAGTATTGGCTAATATTTGAAGATGAATCAAAAATATCTGAAACTTAAATAATATCATTAAACATAATAAAACATCAAAAAACATTAAAACATCTCATCCTTTTTAAAAATTTGAATCAATTTCGCGCATATTTCATAATTTTGTGGCTGAAAATCATAAAAAATATAACATTTTCCGAAGAAAATTTCAAACATTTTAGAACAACATAAAAATATAAATGAAATTGAAATTATATTTTACAAGCCTTCTAGATTTTATTTGAAAAAACATAAAATATAAAAAAATCATACTATTTAAGAAATTATTTATAAATGTTATGAATTGAAACCAATGAAATCAAAACATAACATTTATGTTGAAACTTTTTTTTGTGTATATGGGTTTCGTTTCTAAAAACTGATTAAAAAATATATTTACTTGAACTTGTAAGTTGTTGTTTAGATTAATTGATTTGTGAGCATGGTGACTATTTGGTGATATTGCCGCTCTATTTAAAAGGTGTTCTGAATATTCTAGTATTTTTATATTCTGAAGATTTAATGGTTTTAATTTCTTGAAATTCTTTTTTATTTCTTTGAACATGCCTATGGAGTCTTTTGGATCTATTATAGTCAGTTTTTCTTGAATATCTTTGTTAATTACAACTTGAAAATTTCCATTAATAAGTTTTCTAATTAATTTTAACTTGACTTTAATGAGATTTAGCGAAGATTCGGATAGAATATGTTCTAATCTGTTATGTTTTTTAACACATTGACTGCCAAGGCACTTTCAGCAAATAAGATGCTGGGGGCCACAGAATTTTCTTTGCGTAATCAGATTTTTTTACGAAATGGCAAAAAGGAATTTTTTATGGGATACTGAGTTAGAAAAAATACTCAGTACAAGTTCAGAAAGTGATGAAGAATGTGAAGATTACAGTTTTGATGAGGAACTTCCAGACAACATTGAAAAAATTCTTATAATCCAGCACTATTGTCTGACATGGCTAGAGAGAATAAAAGTCTTGTCGGACATATGTGTCCGACGTGGCGTAAACCGCATAGTGCAGTGTCACACATATGTGTCCGACGTGGCAGTCAATGTGTTAATATAGTTTAGTATTTTACTTTTGTCTGTATGAAGTTTTTTAATGGTCAAATTCGGAAACTGAATCATTGTTATTATATTTAGGCTTGACTTCTATAACATTAGCAATTATGTTAATAAGTCTATAAACATGGGAGTCAATTTCTGAATTCAAAAGATTTCTATCATTGGGTATTTGAATTTCATTTTCCAATTTATGATTTATCTTTGCTAATGCCACATATCTTATACGGTTTTGAATTTTTGTCTGGTACTTGTGATATGCATTTGTGAAGAGTTAGTCGTTTGATTAATATCGTGGTACGTTTTATTTACAATGTTCGACGTGCTCACGCATTTCTCAATACTTTGTACGTTTTCTTGGATGCACTTTTGCAGAATTTGTTTCTATTTTACAAAGTCATCAGGGGTTGTAGACCGTTGCCATTATATAGATCTTTCGAATTTTCACGCTCGACTAGAAACCCTCAACTTTATGTACCGAGAATTTCTTCTTTTTTTGAGAGATCATTTGTTTTGCGGATGGCAACGCTATGATATGTGATCTTCAACTGGTATGATTTTTCTTAAAACGAAATCCAATTCTTCCCATATGCTATTTTTGTACTCTTTGTAGTCATAGTCAATTATTGTATGACATTTTGTCCAATATTTTTGTACGTAAGGATAATTATAAAATTTTTAGTAAAATTAGTGATAAATTTGTGCGAGCAAAAAAAATGCAACTCTAAGGAAATTGAATTAATTTTTAAAATTTTTAAAAAAATAATTACAAAAATTGCTAAAAACTATAATACAGTAATTTACTGTTAATACTAAAAAATTCAAGGGTATGTAATCTACAAAGGATAAAGGATACACTTTTCAAGACTTTTTTTGGGAATTGCGGTATTCCTGATAACAAATTTCAAAATTGCCTGCCTAAGAAAAATATATATAACTTTTGACAATTAAAAAATTCATTGAAAACTTTTTTGAAAAATATGGCAAAAAAATGCTTTATAATGAGTTTTTGCAAAGATACAATCTTTTGAAATTGAAATTAATTTTACAGTTATATAGATTTTTCTACTGAAAATGGAAAAAATAAAACACAAATTTTTAAATTTGTTATCAGGAATACCGCATACTTATATATACCCTTGCCACTCATGGCGAAGGGTATAAAAATCAAAGTCTGACAAATATATCTGACAAAAAAAATAAAAATCAAAAAATAACAACTATTTCTGACAAAAAAAATAAAACTCAAAGACTGACAAATATTCCTGACAAAAAAAATAAAACTCAAAGTCTGGCAAATATTCCTGACAAAAAAAAAATAAAAATCAAAAATAACAATTATTTCTGACAAAAAAAAAAAATAAAAATCAAGAATTTAAAAAGCATGTTATTTTATGAAAATATAGTTGAAAACAATCAAAATGGTATGCTTGACTCTCCGATATTATCCTGTGATGGCTTTTTCCTTAGAAATTTCAAGAATAATTATTATTTTCGGTCCCTGTTATCAACAATGAGTGTGTTAGTGATTGTTTAGAATACTCGGTTTGGTTTTATTAATTTTATGTACTATCGGAGAATTTATGTAATGTCTTTTTTCAAAGATTTAAGTAGGTAATAAAATATGTTGTTTATGTTTATGCATAAGAGTTTATGATAAGACACTCACGCATGTGCACTAGTTTAGTTATTAGATTTTAATGTTTAGCTCTTAAGGTTTTAATTTTAATAAATAAATCAATGTCTTACAAACACGTTTTGCAAGCCTTCGATAAAGTATGGCATGAAGGATTATCGATAAAAATAAAACAATATTTACCAGTAAACACACATAAGCTTCTAGAAAGTTATTTAAGTCATCGAAAGTTCGTTCTTAAAGAGGGAGATTTCATAAGTTCACCACAGCCTATTGAAGCAGGCTGTGCTAAAGACTTATTTTACTCTGCAAGTTTTTACATATAGAGTCATCTAAAATGGATTACTATATTTTAATACCGACTATTAAATTTGAGAATTTGTGCCCTAAATTTGAATTTTACATAAAAAATAGGCGTATTTTGGACCTGGTCTCCTCAGTATCGAAAATTTTCAAATTAACATATTTGCTGTAAAGTTAGCTTTTCAAAAAGTATACATTTTCTAAGAAATTTTTTAGATAACTAAAAACCTTATTTCCCAAAAAACTAGCGAAAAATTACCTTTTTTAAATTCAAATGCATATAACTTTGGACTCAGAAATGACTTTTAAACAATTTTTTTATTTGACATAAAATTTTTAGTCCAATAAAGGAAAATGGCGAAAATTGGGAAATATTTGGACCCGCTGTTATCAAAAAACTGATTAATTGGGCCGTCGCTAGCGACTGCTCCTTCTCCGATCACCAATATATTGACTTTAATATTAGTGTAACTTATAGGAGTGTTAATAACATTCTAAATAGGAGGAAGACCAATTGGGAGATGCAATGTGACGCACTCTTTCGGTCTTTACCAAACCCGCCCTCTATTGAGAATAGGGAAGATATTGAGCAGTGGAGACACTCACAGAAGCGTTTCAATCGGCTACTAACTTCCCCAGAGGTAAGAATAAGCCTCCATGGTGGAATCCTGAAATAGCACACGCCAGAAGGACGTGTCGTAAACTGTTCAACGAGGCTAAGAGGTTGGGTAACTGGCCGGCATACAAGTCTTCATTGAATCACTTCAAGAACCTTACGAGGAATGCGAAAAGGAAAGCCTGGAGGGACTTCTGTAGCGGCGTGGAAGGATCCTCTGAGACTAACCGATTACGTAAAATTTTATCAACCTCTCCTGTTGTACCAAGCTATATTGAGAAACCCTATGGTAGATGAACTCTGAATAGGTCCTCTGAGGTCCTGCTGGACACTCATTTCTCGGGCTGCATCCCAGTCGATGTTGAAACTGTGAATGGGGCTGCGGATTCTGTTGCTCCGTATGAAAACTCTGGTCCGGTGAACAGAGAAAGAATTCAATGGGCAATCAAGACCTTCGACTCATTTAAATCCCCTGGGCCGGATGGCATTATTCCTGCTGATCTTCAGAAGAATGGAGAAATAGTTGTACCATGGCTCAATAACATATACACAGCATGTATCAGATGGATCTATATTCCTACGTGGTGGACGAGGTGTATATTAGTCTTCATTCCTAAAGGAGGTAAGGCGACTCATACTAAACCAAAGGACTACAGACCAATTAGTCTCGCATCCTTTTTGCTGAAAACCCTAGAAAGGGTGATTGATGTATACCTGAGAATGACCATTCCGACTAAACTCATCTCTAAATCCCAACATGCCTACACTAAGGGCAGATCTGTGGAAACTCGCTAGTTGGCTCCATTGAAGAGTCGCTATCACATAAGGAGTATTCACTTATTGCCTTCCTTGATATTGAAGGAGCTTTTAACAATGTCAGGCCCGACGCCATCCTATCTGCGATGGAAGAACTGGGGATTGATATTTGTGTACGCCGCACTGTGGCTCATATCTCAATTTCATCGGCCAAAAGTCCAACTTTTTGTTAATTCCGATTTCAAAATTTTTAATGCCATTCAATAATAAACACATTGAAACTAAGGTAGCCAAACAAATTAGATACAAAAATTCGTGGTCTGGTAAGGACCTTGGCCACTCTAGGATACTGAAATACTATGGGCTCATACATGGTAATGTCGATTACTGCATCGCAAAACCTTTTTTCGATAAGCATTTCCATATTATGATCCCGAATAGGGATTTATGGCAGCGCGGACTCTTCCCTCCTGCTGATATCATACGGATATATACATATGGCTCTAATAGGGAAAACAGGATCGGTGGAGGTTTCTATATTGAAAACTTTGGGATAAAATCATACTTTAGGCTACCTAACTTCTGTACTGCTCTTCAGGCGGAAATTACTGCCATTAAACGCGCATCCAACTGGCTGAGGTATTATCGAATATCTGGTGATATATGTATATTTACTGACAGCAAGGCTGCCGTTAACGGAATAGCGGGTGTCTTCACGACATCTAGGTTAACCGAGGAATACCGGGTATCCCTAAATGAGATAGCGAGACATTCTAGGATAACGCTTATATGGGTCCCTGGACACGATGGAAATCAGGGTAATTGTATAGCAGATGATCTGGCCAAAAGGGGTGCGATGATGAGTGAGGAGGCGATCGACCCCTTTTTTGGTATTTCCCTTGTTAAATGCAATATGGCTGTTCAGCAGAAACTATATGAGACTGTACAAAACAGGTGGACTAATGAACCTTCCTGTGCTACAGCGAGGTCGACTTGGCCCGTATATAAGGCTAATTGTCTCCTTTATTACAGGACACTGTTTAATCGGGACACATGCTAGAAGATTAGGCCTACGGTATAATGATTACTGTAGAAGCTGTCATAATGAAGAAGAGGAAGCGACTGTGTATCACCTTTTCTGCCAATGTCCGGCTCTTACAAACCTGAGGGAACGCATCTTCGGATCCTGAGGGAACGCATCTTCGGATTTCCATTCCTATCATGCTTGGACGAGCTATCAAGGATGAATCATAGACGAATCTACTCCTTCATTCGGGAATCTAGCTGGTTTAATTTGGAGGCAACGGAAGTATTGTAAATACCCTGATGTCTACCCCTTGGGTATCACAATGGGATCAGATTTGAATGGACCCAAGTGAGCTGCTTGAGGAGCAGCAGCACATGGAACCTAACCTATCAAAAAACTGGAGTAGGGTGGGTAAAAATGTCGAAAATTTAATTTTCAAATGCGAATATCTCCTGGGCCCATGAGGTCATAATTCAAAACTTTAACCCTACAACACATGTCAAATTTCATTAAAATCCAATCAACCGTTTAGATATTTCATTTCATTTTTTTCATTTCATTTATTTCCACAGCGCATACTCTAACAAGAGATGTGTAAATTAATTTAAGTGTATTTATATCCGAAAATTCAGTACAATTTCTCCTTATGAACCCAAGCACTTTATATGCCTTCCATATTTATTTCCCTTTTTTTTTGTATACCACTGTACAGCGTTAGTTTTAGCTAAAAATAAATATCAAAAATGGATTCCCCGACCCCTAAAATAGTAAGATACCACAATTTTCCAAGAAAGTAAAAAGGCATTGTTTTATAAAATTTTTAATGATTTTTTCTTGTTAGACAGCGTTCTAAAATCACCAACTTCAAATGCGTGTAAAAAATCTAGCGCTGAACTGAAAAAAGGCTTAAGGGTTTTGTTACGTAAGCTTTCATTTGCTTTTGGTTTCATCCAATTCCGATTTTGGTTGTTGCACAGTGTAATTAGCAATCCAATATGGAGAACCAAGAGGGTATTAGGTTTCAAAATAATGAATTTATTGGCGTATCTTCGGGTTGTTTGAGATAGTAATCTTCTTTTCGTTTTATTCCATTTACATTATAATTCACAATATCAATAGACTTGTATTATATACTTAAAAACTAAAGTTCAATTTACTTAAAAATAGGGTGACCAGTGTAGACAATGAAAACGTGGTTTTAATGAAAAAAGTTAACGAACCGGTTTTTTATTAACACTAAAAATAATTTATTTATATATTTCCATTAAGTTTTTCAGTTTCACAAGTTATTTAATTTTTTTTTTAATTTTAGGCTTTTAAAAAACATTTTCAATCTCATTCAAATTGGATTAATAACTTTAGCAACCTTTCTATTACTTTGGATTCCATGGATTTCATCACTGAATTCTTTAGTGGCAACAGCGCTACGACTTTTTCCTTTCAACAGAGGAGTCTTTGAAGATAAAGTGGCGAATGTGTGGTGTTCATTGAATGCTATTTATAAATTCAAGTAAGTCTTTGTTTACAATTTTATTTTGTTTGTCAACATTTATAACACAGTTATACAAAAGTGGAGGAAAAAAATATGTTGGTTGTTTGGTTTACGTGGTAATTCACTACGTGCGAACAATCAAGTAGAGTCGAAGGAACCCCGTTTTGATAAGACCACACCACTCGCCAGATGTAATGTTGTTTACATCGCAATGTAAATAAAATGTGCACAAAAAGTCGTGCTTGCTAGATCCAACGTGTAGCTGTGAGATATCTCAGTAGGTCATTGAATTTAGACCCGGCTACCTCACCAAGGTTGGTCAATGTATAGTTGCCCATGAATTTATGTCTCTTGACACTCAGGGCTGGGCATTTGCAGAAAAGGTGGAAAATCGTTTCCTCTTTTTCCCTATCCTTACAGCTACGACAATGGTAGTTAAAAGGGAGTCCCAGGCGATTTGCGTGCTTGCCTAACGTCCAGTGTCCCGTTAATACTGCCAGCAACCTTGATATATCCCTTCTGTTCCGGGTTATCAATTGCATAGTACGTTTTTCGTTAAAAGATGGCCACGTCAACTTGGCTACCCTACATGTGTCTAAATTACGCCATCTATTCTCAGCCTTTGTATGAAAGTGTCTGAAGATGATACCTTTAATAGTCCCCAGTGGAATTGCTATTGAGACCGCATTGGAGATATCTAAGGCAGATCCCATTCTGGCTAGTTCATCTGCATGTTCATTACCGTAGTGTTCCTTGTGAACAGGTACCTACATTGCCTAACTAGTGAAGATGAAGTTGTGTAGGCATTCAGTGAGAGAAGTGCCGTCTGACTGTCGACAAAAATACCTGTATTGCCGCAGGTATTATGATCATGTAGTTTATTACAAGCTGCCATGATTGCAAAAATTTCCGTTACACTCATTCGGAAGACGATACGAAATGCCTACCTCAGGTTCGTCACAGAAGACGCCAGAACCAACACCACAGCTCATTTTAATATAAAAGTGACCTAAAGCTTTATAAATTATAATATTTAATCATTTGTTTTGCTTTGCTTTTAGAGAAAATCTTCGAAATGACCAAATGGCATTAATATGTTTGGTTGCTACTTTATTAGCTATATTATCTACGAACTTACATCTGTTTTTTGATTTGAAAAAGAAAACTTTCTTATATACTTTGGTCAACACATCATTATCATTTTTCCTACTATCGTTCCAAGTAAGTAAATTATAAGTTATTTATAGCAGGTACGAATGTATTGTAAAAAAGTATATTTGTAAAAAATATTAGCCCTATTCACAATCTTGTGCAAATAATCTTGCATTAGAACATTTGCATTTGCACTAACAAAATATACAGAAATACATTTGCTAAACTTTTGTAAATTTGCAATTTTTAAAACTCTAGATAAAAAATAACACCAGTTAACAATGTTTCACGTCATGAACAAAAACATTGTAAAATGGTATTCGGGAATAGTATTGAAAAAAGCAGAACGTTAAACTTTTGAAATATTTATTAAATTAAAAAATACTAACAATAACATTATAATTGTTTTTATAAATATTATCATTTCTCTACCTCTCGACAATAATTTAAAACATTTAAATCGATATAAACGTGAACCCCACTTCAGGCAATGCTCGAATAAGTGATGCTTGATTAAGTGAAAGCACTACGTCAATGGACAAGTCTGACAAATATGAAATATACAACTCTGTCGTTTAGCGTTTCTGATTTTTTGAATGAAATCGTGATATATAATTGGTGCATGTATCAAGCTTGTCGACAACGTAGAAACAAGCTATTGTTGAACGCAAAGTATTTTTAAGAATTGAATAATTATTTAACTTTTGTTTTAATAAATAAATTTATTGGGATAGATCTGCCGTTTAACTGTTACCCCCCTAGACAATGGAGCAGAGTTTGTATACTATAAATAGTAAAACTTTTAGTAGCTTTTTTTCAACTGCATGCAAATTATACTAAAATTTATTTTTCTAAATTATTTTATTATATTCTATTATTCATTGAAAAGATAATAATCTTCTAAATTTCAAAATTATTACTATATATGTACCTTAAACCACTAATGCGCAGCCCATAGCACAATTGTGCAGAATCAAATCACACGTATTCTTATGCCCTTACATTTTAGTAGTCGCACAGTGGTTTAGAAACTTTTTTTTTGGAAATAATTCGGTATCTCGGGAACTATTGGAGATATTATTACAAAATTTCACATGGTTAGAGCTGAGGTGTTTTTGAGTTGAATTACATTTGTTCAGCTTCCTAGGGGTAATACGGGCCAGTTTGTGCCCCCTCAAAGTTGGTCACCTCGGGTCTCAAAATTTTTAAAAAAAAATCCCCAAAAATTCATTTATGATCCGAATGAGCTGAAATTTAAAACATAAATAGTCCTTGAGAAGATCTACAAAAAAAAATATTTTTTTTTTTTAATTTTGCTCGATTTTTTTTTTTTTTAAAATATGGCGGCCCTACGGAGGTTCGAATTTTTTTTCAAAATATCAGCTATATTGACAATAAAATTCTAAATAAAATAAAAAAACTTGGTAACAGTTATCTCGTCCGTGTAAAAAGTTACACGCATCCAAAGTTGGAACATGTAAAATGGGCCTAATTTTTTACGATTTTTCCTAAAAAAGTCCCTATATTTTTTCTTTTGTAGAAACAAATTTTCTTTGGGACTATATACAATTTTTATATGTTCCGGAAAGAAAACTTAATGCAAAAGCATGTAAAGTAAAATTGGGCTCACTTAAGCGGACACAGTATCCCCCAGACCTATCCAAACTTGGACAATTTTAAAAAAAATATTTAGGTTTCAGTAAAAAGTTCCGTATTTGTATAACCCTATATGTTGTTTAAATACTTAGAAAGTTGTTTTACTATCACACGGTAAATAGCGTCACAGTAGGCACTTTTCTAAAAAAACTCAGTTTTTGGAACATATTTTCCCCGTTTTAGGAATTTTGGTATTTGAAAATAAAAAATTTCAAAAATTATAATGTCATTAATTTAAGGACATTTGGATCTAAATTAGTTCCCAATTTTGTTATGATATCTTTAACCGTTAAAATTTTACATTAAATCAAATTTTATATTTTTATTCGTGGAAAATCACCATATGAAAGTTTTTTTAGTTTTTAAGGTAAATGCGTACAAAATGTTATTAACATATCAAATGTAAATTTTGAATTCAAACACATACTGACTTAACAGAAATTTTAGTGTAACAGATTTTTGCACTCATTATATGAAAAAACGTACAAATTTGTCAAAGCGGGCAAGGTTTGTGGAGTAAATAAAGGCTTTTTATATAAGTATTTGATACTGTTGAAAACATTATGACCTGAGGATTGATATTTTAGTAAAATTAAATAATTTTATAAAATTTTGGGACTTCATTTAACTTAAAAACTAAAAAAACTTTCATATGGTGATTTTCCACGAATAAAAATATAAAATTTGATTTAATGTAAAATTTTAACGGTTAAAGATATCATAACAAAATTGGGAACTAATTTAGATCCAAATGTCCTTAAATTAATGACATTATAATTTTTGACATTTTTTATTTTCAAATACCGAAATTCCTAAAACGGGGAAAATGTGTTCAAAAAACTGAGTTTTTTTAGAAAAGTGCCTACTGTGACGCTATTTACCGTGTGATAGTAAAACAACTTTCTAAGTATTTAAACAACATATAGGAGGATCGAGGATCGGTGCTTTGCCTTTTTAGAATTTTTTACTGAAACCTAAATATTTTTTTTAAAATTGTCCAAGTTTGGATAGGTCTGGGTCCGCTTAAGTGAGCCCAATTTTACTTTACATGCTTTTGCATTAAGTTTTCTTTCCGGAACATATAAAAATTGTATATAGTCCTAAAGAAAATTTGTTTCTACAAAAGAAAAAATATAGGGACTTTTTTAGGAAAAATCGTAAAAAATTAGGCCCATTTTACATGTTCCAACTATGGATGCGTGTAACTTTTTACACGGACGAGATAACTGTTACCAAGTTTTTTTTTATTTTATTTAGAATTTTATTGCCAATATAGCTCCGTAGGGCCGCCATATCTAAAAAACAAAAAAAAATCGAGCAAAATTAAAAAAAAAAATAAATAAACCTAAATATCTCTTCAACTGAAGGAGATAACCTACACATGTAAGCGTATTTCTTGTAGATCTTCTCAAGGACTATTTATATTGTAAATTTCAGCTCATTCGGATCATAAATGAATTTTTGGGGATTTTTTTAAAAATTTTGAGACCCGAGGTGACCAACTTTGAGGGGGCACAAACTGGCCCGTATTACCCCTAGGAAGCTGAACAAATGTAATTCAACTCAACACCTCAGCTCTAACCATGTGAAATTTTGTAATAATATCTCCAATAGTTCCCGAGATACCGAATTATTTTCAAAAAAAAAAGTTTCTAAACCACTGTGCAGTGGTCCAAATGCTCAATCTAGCCGGAAAAAAGTCTTTTGAAAAGCCGTATCGACATAAAACTTTGTACGTTTATATATTTCATCAGTATAAACAATCTGAGAAAAAAAATTTTTGGGCATGAATGTGTGTTTTTGTATGTACATTTTTTCTTTGTGGGTTTGTTTGAAGCCTATAAACGGCGAAACTGCTGGACCGATTTTCCTGAAATTTTCACACCGTCTTTCTGTATGTGTGGAAGGAATTAAAGCATACCATTCATTAAAAAATTTGAAGTGGGCGAAATGCCACGCCAACCTCTGTCATGTCGACTGTGATAGAGATTGGACGTGTTCTATTTTTTACTCCGAGTTAATTCGTTATCCTAATGTTTTTATCGGGAAATAAATATAAATTACACCTGTTTTTTATATTTTAATAATATTAAATAAAAAAAAAAATCAAATCATAAACTAAAAGACAAATAAGTAAAGAAAATTCTTTATTTCTTTTTTGAACCTTTTTTTCTTAGGTCTTCTTAAATAAAGATCAAGAGTGTTAACTAATTTATTTACAACTACTCTTAAATGAGTCTCTTAAACGAAAACAGTGAGCGAAGGTTGAGTGTAAACGGCAGAAATGCATACGTAACAGTTAATGCAGATGAAAAAAATATAAACAAAACAAACAGAAGAATAGATGACAGCTTGTTTTTAACCGTCAAGTCTGTTAACCGTGCTCGTTCTTGTTCCTCCGCATTGTCAACAACTAATTATTGTCAAACAAAAGAAAACCCAACAGCTGTTAATCTGGAGTTACCAAAAAATACAAATACTTTATTTACGCCTGAAAGTATGCTAGCAATATCAGCTTCAGAAACGAAATCCACCACACCGACTACAATTAAAATTAACCCATTAAGCGGCGCAATACCCAAGATTAGTCAACCATTAAATAAAGATAGTAAATCCCAAATACAGGTTGGAATGGACCGGTATGTTACAGTACTAAAAAGGGCACGAAGTCCCAAGTCTTCGAAAGCGGCACCCTTGGCTAAACTATATAAGGATAGTGAACCTGATAGACTAAATAATGAAAATCGTTTTTCTATTCTAAAATAAAACAATATTTACCAGTGAATACACACAAGCTTCTAGAAAGTTATTTAAGTCATCGAAAGTTCGTTCTTAAAGAGGGAGACTTCATAAGTTCACCACAGCCTATTGAAGCAGGCGTACCCCAAGGAAGTATACTGGGTCCCTTCCTATATTTGCTATATACTTGTGATATGCCTACAAACAGTCGAACCCACATATCTACTTTTGCTGATGACACAGCTATACTAGCCATTCATGAAAACCCCCAAGAAGCATCTGTACTGTTACAAGACCATATACTCGACATAGAAAGGTGGTTAAAACAATGAAGAATAAAAGTAACGAGCAAAAATGTATACATCTTACATTCACATTGCGTAGAGAACCGTGCCCTCCAATCCTAATAAATAATCATATAATACCTCAACAAACTGAAGTTAAATATCTAGGTCTGCATCTAGACCGACGTCTTACCTGGAAAAAGCATATAGATACGAAATTGACTCAAATGAAGTTAAAATTACTACAAATTTACTGGCTAATTGGTAAAAACTCGAGATTGAGTTTAGATTGCAAACTTTTGCTGTACAGCTCAATAATAAAACCCATATGGTGCTAAGGAATTCAATTATGGGGCACGGCCTCAGCTTCTAATATTGAAAAAATTCAAAGATTCCAAAATAAAATATTACGAATGATAACAGCAGCGCCTTGGTATATGAGAAATATTAACATTCATAAGGACCTAGGTGTCTCCCTGGTGTAAAATGAAATAAAAAAACAAGCGGAGTCATATTTTAAAAAGTTAGAAGTTCACCCAAACCCACTTGCACGAACATTAATGAGAAGTAATGGCTACATCCGTCTAAGAAGAAGGAATCCAACAGACCTGCGCTAATGATAGGATCTATAAATTAAAAAAAATTTTTCGTCCAACTGTGGTGGGACGTAAATAAAAAATACTATTTAGATTTAAGATTTGAACAAATTATTGATAGTTCACATTATTTTGTGAAGATACAATAAATAAAATATGATATAAAAAAAAAACCTTAAAAACAAAAATACAGCTCCTTCATTGTAATTGACATGTTAAACTCTAAATGAAATAAAAATCGTTGAAAGCTACATATATATAGATGACAACATAAAAAGAAAAGCTTAACTCTGTTAAATTAAATTAAATTGAACAAAAATTTCACATTTAAAACACACATGTACATAATTGCATTTTTTTTTCTAAACAAAACATATTTTATGAAAAATTTAAACAGTAATTTTTACTCTTACCTTTGTTATATTAATTACACCAACAAATTTTTTTTTTAATTGTTCTTATTATTTTTTGACGACAATTTCACTTGCACTGTTAAATGTCGCTTGAGATATTAATTTTTTAACAAAGTAGCAATTACTTGTTTTTGAAGCAATGTACCAATGCTAGTGTAGCTATTTAAAGAAAAAAATATGCCGTTATGTACTATGGACACTTGTCAACCTATTACCATACAAAAAATTTGCTTTTGAAACATTTAAAAAAATTACTTTTTTCCGGCTAGATTGAGCATTTGGACCACTGTGAGTCGTTGTCCACTCAACAAGACAACTAGGAGTACGCATGAGCACTGATATATGACTTTTTCTTTATTTTTTCAGTTTTTGTATTTGTGTGTTTGTAGGTGCACAGTGCACTGAATAAAATACAGAATTGAATGTATTGGTGAGAGTAAGTGTATTGGTGAGAGAATTTATTTTTGCGCATCTCTGTCTTAAACGCACATTTTGTATGAGCTTTCAAATCCAAAAAAGAAATATGTATGCATGAGGTTAGATGAAAAAATATCTTTGTTTCTTAAAATTGTGACATACATATATTTGGGAAACAATAAATTCTTAATAAACTACCACACTTATGGCGTTTTCTTTTCTAGCATAAATGATGCCGTTTTTGTGCCTTTTGCAGCTTTGAGTTCTTTTCTGAAAAAAAATTAGTTTTGTATATAACGTATATAACTTTTTTTTTAAATAATAAATCCCCAAATATACGCTACATGTTTCATCCTGAATTCCAAAGGCTTTGAGAGGCACCACTTTTTAAACAGGACTTTTCTAGAAAACCGGTTTTTCGGTTAACCGAAATCGAAAAAACCGGTTAACCGTCATACATATTTATTTTTCATTTATGTATACTTTATTTATTTTAAATTCCTTAAACTGAATAACCATTGCATACTTTTTGGGTTGCACCTACTTAACCCTTGACATTTAATATTTTCAAATTAAACATCTTTTTGTAATCAATTCCAATACAAACCGACTATTTATAAACAAAACTTTATTTTCTTTGAAGTTTGGTACCACTGATCAGGAAAAGTAAAACAAATAATTCAACTTTATTTTTGGTAATTTCGAAGCTTTTTTATAATATTAAAAAGTGATTTGTAATACATTAGTACAGTTTTCAAAGCAGTTTTTCGATCGATTTTGTTAGAATGGTAAGTAAAGATTGCGATTAAATTGATTTTTGCTAAATAGAAGATATTGAACTATCCGCAATACGAGATTTGTTGTAAGGGACACCGGTGTCCCAATATGCATGAAAGGTCAGGTTAGGGGCAGCTATATGGTGACTTGTGGCGATAAATGAAAAATGAAAAATGCGTTTTGCAAAACAAATGATATGTCATTGGAAAGTGGACAATTTTCTACATATAGTTTGTTCAGAATATTTTTTTTTAAAGCTTTGGTTTAAGAGTACCAGCAGGCCAAACGTAATAAAAAAAATACTACATTTAATATCTATTAAAAATGGAATATTAAGGTGTATATTTCATTATTAAAATATCTTATTCTTTATTGAATAAAATAGTTTTTTTGTATTAATAATATTGATATATGTTGTTGGGAACTGATTTGTGATCTTTTTTTAAAGAAATTATGAATGCAAGTACTTAAATTTTGGTAAATTCCGAACAAACTATTATTATAATTTTTTTTACATGAAAAAGTTCTTTGGAAGTAAAAAAGTAGCATAAATGCGCAAAAATGCCCATAACTATTTTATGTTGATTAAAGAAGGGAATGTATAGAATTATATTCTATTTTAACATTTTGCGGATTTTTGCGGTTTTCGATTTTATTAAATTTTTAAAATTTTAAGCCTTTATTCAAAAACGTTTATCAAAAGTCTTAAGTACAAATTTTGTATGAAATTTTTTTTTATAAATCTTTGATAAATGTTTTTAAATAATATATAGCAATACATTTTTTATTAGCAAATAAGATTTTGAAAATTTTGAAACTATTTTTGCATTAGTTTAACTTTTAAACTAACGCTAAAAACAGTTACCAACTTTTATATCGGCAAAATTTTAAAAACGTAACTTTCTGCTCATAAATTCTGATTCTGTAATAACACGTCTCCGAAAAAGTCCAAAAAAAATATAAACGAGCTTCCACAGGAGACATCGGAATTTTTCGTGTCAACCTGCGATACATCAATTTCAGATGAAAGCGATATAGCCGATAGTAGTGATGAAAATGATGCTTTTATATTAGATTAATTGTAGTATTTTATGTATGTATTTTTAATTTTTTATATTACTTTTAATTCTTAGAATCACATATAATTAGTGTTTATAAACCGTATAACCGGTTAACCGTAAAACCGGGTTTTCTTCAAAATCTCGGTTTTTGCGAACCGGTTAATATAAAATGTTGATTTTCGGTTAACCGGTTTTTAAAATTTGGAACTAAAATCAATAAATCTCATGTTTTGGTGCATTTTTTATATTCATTTTTATTTTATTAATCATTTCGTTAGCTTAGTAAACAAAGTTCCTTTTCAGAAATAAACAGTCTAAAATCCATGATTTGAAATATTTTTGAAACCTGATAATGAAGTTTTATTAATTATTTGGTAAGATTTATAATGACAAATAATCACAGTTAAGAAGAAGTGCGTTTGCATCTTATATGTCCTCTTTGGGACTTGGAACATCTTCTCTTTGATATCAGAAAGTCGAGTCGAAATTTTTAAAATGATTAAATATTTAATTAAAAAGATTGTGATTTACATATTTTGGTTGAAATTTAATGAAGAAACCAATAATTAAAACAAGTATTATATATTTAGTAACATATTTATACTCAATTCCATTTAAATGAGATAATAATTTTGAAATTTTTACAAAATAAAATGGACTTAGCACTTTTGCATATTTATAGTTATATAATATTAACATTCCCGACTACTAAAAACCAAAAATTGTAAAGCTGTGTATACTTTATTAGACATTTTATGTTTTCTTCACATATATGTCGGTTAACCGGTTTAACCGGTTTTTTCGAAGTCGGTTAACCGAAAAACCGGATTTTTAAAAATTCGGTTTTTTATAAACACTACATATAATGTAATTTAATGTATTTTAAATGACTGATAAAAAATTAGAAAAATTAAAAAAAATCCATTTTTTTATTTCAGCATTTTTCACTTTATTTTGTTCGGTGGGTTATAATATTTTTCCATATTTGAAATCTAGAGAAAATTACCTTTTCAATAATACCAATAACTTACATCAAAACCCAGTGGTTGATTTATCGCCCCTTTTAATATATCTTTGCCCCTATGTGGAGTGTGGAAATTTTCCCTTCAATGTTTTATGATGTTTATATAACATTGTTATATATTTAGGCCTATAAAACTACTAGAATATTCCGAAGCTACTGGTTTACTGAACCAGATATGGTTGTGCCATGTATAGCTTCTGATATGTATCTTTCACGGTTTGAGGAACTAAGAAAAAATTTACATTTCTGTAACAATAGTCTCAATTATTAACTTCTCTTAAATTAAGACAAGTTTTAGTATGCCTTACCATCAACATCCATAACAAAAAAGGGTAATGGAAAAAAAACTTCACGTAAACGATGTCTTCAATGAGACTGCAATATACAATGTTCATTTATTACGTTTTATTATGTTTTATTACGTGGGTTGCTCGCAATTTAGCGAGTTCACTCGGAGTCCGTGTGGCCCATTGTGGTACCCTTAGAAATACTATACCCTTATGCTGAAATTTCGTACATAAAGTGAGAATAGTTTCCCTCCCTTATTTCGTTGACCATGTGATTCCTGTGATCCCCGTGGGAACCAACCGGTACTTCCAGTAAATCTGATCATATTTACTAGTGACACATCTCTGAGACAGTCCAGGTCATGGGAAAGAGCTCTACGAAGATGTAGTAGTCTATGCTCTTGTAAGGCTGGGCATTCACATAGAAGGTGCTGTACCGATTCCTCCTCCTCTTCATCTAAACAACTTCTACAACAGCTATAACGTGGGTAGCCCATACGTTCCGACATATGTCCAATCATACAGTACCCGTAAGAAGCCTAATCGAATTCCTGCTAAGAGACAAAAGAGTCCTAGTTCTATCCTCTGTCAGATTGGGCCAGAGCATTCTGGATATTCTACAAGTGATGATATTTGACTACCTGAGTTCCGTTTCCCTCAAAGCCCATTCATCTATCAATTTCGATACTGTCACCAGGGGAGTGCGAATATCCCTTTGCGCTAGAGATACTTCCAGGGACGAACCGTTGCACACTGGTCGATCCCATAGGCCAAAAATAAAAAAACAAAGTGAAAAATTTGACACCAAATGTGTCATCACTATTTCTTATAAAAACAAGGTTTTAAAATTTATAGTTGTCTTTGTTTTATTCCAACTATACTCTTCGGGAATAGCTTCAAAAGTGAGAGCATGCTGACAGTTGGTTTTTGCAGAGTGAAAAAGTGGAAAATTAAGCGCAACTTTAAATTAATTAAAACCATATAAAAAAATGTTTTTTTGAAATAAATCAAAATGAATATTGAATTGGAAGGTATTAACTTAATTTTAAGATAATTACAATGTGTTTAGCTTCTTGTGTATTTTTTATAAAATTAATATTTGCCCTGATGTCTCCAATGGGATTTTTTCTGGTTTATTAGTTAATATTCCAAGATTCTAAAATTGGATATTTCGGCTGCATCCTTTTGCATCTCTTTGATTTATGTCCCATACACCAAAGCGGCCTCGTTGTTTTCGATGTTCAACTTTGAATTTTTGTGAGGTGTTTTGTTAGTTTATGTTCGCGTTGCTTTGTTATTGTTATGCATGTAAAGAATTGTGTTTGTTTTTTTCTTTTCCATGGACTTTTAATATTTTTACTTTATGAATTTGGTCCTTATTATAAATTGTTTTTGCAATAGTCACATCTTATAATTGCAAACTTTCGCGCTCACATATTTTTGATATTTGGTGCTTAAAATGCTGAAAAAGCTCGAAAAGTGAATGATATCGTGAAAAACTGTATTAAAAATGAGGGCTACACATTTGAAGAAAGTAATTTAGAAACACGCTTAAATTATAATTGCAAAAAAATTTAAAAATTTTGGCAAAAATGCAATCTTATAAAAACAAAAGTTCAAAATACATATTCTGATTGGCTTGCCTAAAAGGAGTCGATTTTATTAAACTCACATGAGCGGGCGGACCACACCCAGATTTAGTTTGCAATTTTTTTAGTAAGAATTTTTATTGATTTTTAATTTTTTATCAATTTTAAAAAGTTTATAGTTTCACTTATATGGGGAGTGGGTGTGACAGTTGTACAATTACGCCCATTTTTTAAAAAAAAATTGTGTAATATCCTTATTATATATTGTACCAAAAATTATAAATGTACTATTATTTATTACCGAGATATGGAATTTTGATTAACTAGAATGTCATAACCTCGCACTGAGCGTTGTGGTGAATTTGGATGATAAGGTATGGAAGGGGGTGGGTATGAGTCACCAACCACTCCCATTTAATCATTAAACAGTTCTGACATATTTATAAAGCCGTGACCGAAATTACAAGTTCATACCTACACTGGAAGTATTTTTGGCCGCCGACTCCATACAGCACCGACCACTGTGCGTTGGTTGCGCACTCATCAGATACTTCATTTTCCTCGATGCCCTCGAAACCCAAATCAACTCGACGTGATGTTGTGTCAGTTGTGCCAGTGATTTCATACAATTGAGAAGACATTTCGACCTGATCACGTTGGAGTTAAGAGCCTTGATTGATGCATGGCTGTCCAAGTAGATATGTATGGTCGTATTTTCGAGATTGAGTTCCCGGATTCTTCTCGCGGCTGTATCGATGGCATAAATCTCTGCCTGGAAAACCGTGCAGGTATCGGGAAATCGAATAGACATCAAAAGGTCCAGCTCATCTGAGAAGATTCCCGAGCCCGTGCCTCTTTCTGTCTTTGAACCATTAGTATAGATTGAGATCACGTCATCCCTTAGGACAGAGTTCGCGGTCCAATCATCCCTTGTCGGTATTCTGATCTTAAACGTTCTGTCAAAATTCGGTGTAGGTATTATGTAGTCCGTTTCCCGCCCTATGATTGGCCTGCCTATCTTTTTTAGGATGGTGCCATGACCAATACGATCATGCTTCAGTCCGCTCGACTGTTTAAGTCGTAGAGCAGACCTAGCAGAAATGCATTTGATATATATATCAAGGGGAGTTATATTTAGCATCGTCTCTAGACTGGCCTGAGTGGTGGAATTCATAGAGCCAGTAATTGCAAGACATGCTAATCTTTGCACCTTGTGAGTCTTAGTGTCTACCAATCTCCACCAAACAAGAGCCCTATAGGTCTTATGACCGCTGTGTACATCCAGTGTATAATGTATGGTTTAAGACCCGATCTCTTCCCAAAGGTTTTCTTGCATATATAGAAGGCACATAAAGCCTTCTTCATTCGACTCTCTACATTACGTTTCCACGAGAGCTTAGAGTCCAAAATTACGCCAAGATATTTGGCTTCGCTTGAAAACTTCAGAAAAGTACCATCCAGTCGTGGAGGTCTGAATTCTGGAGTTTTATATCTCCTGGTGAAAAGAACCAGTTCGGTCTTGGCAGGGTTAACACCTAGACCGTTTTCTTTGGGCCATGATAGCAGAACGCTGAGAGCTGATTCCATGAGTTCACTTATTGTGGGAAGAAACTTCCCTTGAATAAGAAGCACAACGTCGTCAGCATATGCGACTACTTTGGTACCTAACCTGCTGAGACTGAAAAGGATTTTATTTACGACAAGATTCCACAGAAGTGGTGAGATGACACCACCTGTCACAACTTTCCTTGTCCTACCAATGCCCATATTAGAGTTAATGGCCCTGCTCCTAAGCATATTTTCTGTCCAATTTCTTATCCGCTGATCAACACCTAAGTCACCCAAAGCATCAACTATTGCGGATATGTTCACATTATTAAACGCACACTCTATATCCAAGAAAGATGCCATAACATCCTCCTTTTTGTCAAGTGTCCCCTCTATAGTTCCGACAACGTCATGCAAGGCAGTCTCCACCGACCTCCCTTTAAGGTATGCGTGCTGTGCCCTACAGAAATTATCAGGGGAGAGGATGTTCCTGACATGGATATCGACCAATCTTTCCAGTGTTTTCAATAAAAACGATGACAGACTGATCGGTCTATAGTCCTTGGCGGTACTGTGGTTTACCTTTCCCGCTTTGGGGATAAATACCACTGTAACCTATCTCCATTCTTTAGGAATATATCCTGTTTCCAGGCTGTACATAAATATCATTATAAGCCATGGCATGATGGTTAAAATCGATTTTTGGAGTAACGCTGGGAATATGCCATCTGGCCCCGATTTATAGGGCTTAAAAGATGACACCGCCCACGAAATTTTCTCCACGCTAACAATGGAGCAAACTAATTCACTTATGTGGATTTGAGAAGCTGCAAGGTGCTCCGAAGTGGAGCCCTCATTTTCATCATCCCTGCAACCCGGAAAGTGTGTCTCCATAAGCAGTTCCAAAGTTTCGGTACTACTTTCAGTAAAGTTACCATCCGGCTTCATCAGGAATCCAGGCGTACCAGGATCTTTGGATAGTACCTTTAATTTAATCATTAAAATAAGCAGTAAAATCTGTTTGTCTAATTAAAATCAATGTTTTATTTCAGTTTGAAAATGTATATTTTACCTCCTGATAATAATTTCTCAGTTCAGAGATAGTCGACCCTTAATTCATATTGGGACACATTTGTCCCAAGAGATTTTCAGTAATCTACTTATATTTTTTACGTTTTCTTTTTATATATGTTTAAAATAGCTCTTAATACTTCACAAAGTGCACTCAGATTCTCAAAAACTTTTGCATACAAGTTTTGTGCGTGAAAGGGTTAAAACGTATAATAACTATTTAATTCTGGTATTAAGTATACGTCACCGGGTAAGCACATACTTTTGAGTAGTAATTCTGTAGCATAATTTTGGGATAAATTTAAAAAAAAACAAGTAAGAGTGCTATATTCGGCTATGCCGAATCTTATATACCCTTCACCTTTGTTGTGGATGCATTATTATTTTTTATAATTAGTATATATGTATGTACATTGCCCACTTTCAGCGTACAGCATCCTAAATTTATCAAGAACACAAAAAACAACAACAACGCCAAACGAAACAAAACACCAAAAGAAAAAACAAAAACAAAATACGCAAGGCAATGAAACCAACACACATCCAAACATACGTTTAATTGTATAAAAAACAACAACAACGCCAAAAGAAACAAAATACGCAAAGCATGCACATTCAAACATACGATTTGTTGTTTTTTTGTCAAAAAAACCAACACACAACCAAACTAAACTTTAGTTGTATAAAAAACAACAACAACGCCAAAAGAAACAAAACACAAAAAAAACAAAATACACAAAGCTTGCACATCCAAGCATACGTTTTGTTGTTTTTTTGTCAAAGCATGCAATACATTGTGTTCTTTGATGAAATTTTCAGAGGTTGTCTCGGATTTTTGCTCATATCTCCGTTATTTATGGACGGATTTTGCTGATTTTAAATAGCAAAATTCTCGAAAGTATGTCTGACAGAATTGTTGAAGATTTGGATCCCGGAGATATCTGGGGCCTTCAGAAAATTGATTTCAACAGACAGACAGACAGACGGACATGGCTTAATCGACTCCGCTATCTATAAGGATCCAGAATATATATACTTTATAGGGTCGGAAATGAAAAATGTAGAAATTACAAACGGAATGACAAACTTATATATACCCTTCTCACGAAGCTGAAGGGTATAACTAGGCGTATATATGAGTAGGTGAGATGCAAAACTCGTTCGTTACAAAAATTAAAAAAAATGAGATAACTCTTGATTCTAGCAGTCCTTCTCTATGTTGCAGTTTATTTAATTTTTTCAACTGTATAGTTTTAGTCAATAATGGAGTAACATCTAAGAATTTAAAACATTCGACTAATTTGGTCCATTTAATCAGCCGCTACATGTTTTTCGTGTTTTTCCAAAATTCGGTTTATGTGTAACAAACGGGTTTTGCATTTCACCTACTCATATGTTGTAATCACACTGTGATTGAAACTGGACGTGTTTTATTTTTACTCCGAGTTAATTCGTTATTTTAATGTTTCTATCGGAAAATAAATATAAATATCAACTGTTTATTATTTACGCGAAAGGACGGTTTTATTTTAATAATGTTATTAAATAAAAAAAATCAAAACAAGAACTAAAAGACAAATAAGTAAAAAAAATTCTTTATTTTTTTTGAACCTTTTTTGTGCATTAAATACAGTGTTGCCACTTCATGTGTAATTACACATATTGTGTGTAATTTTAACTTGGATGTGTAGCCCATGTGTAATTGAGTGAATGTATTATTCATGTGTAATTTTAAATTCCAATTATATCCAAAATATATTGTCAATGTATGTCTTTTATCTACATTTTGGATTTTAATTGAATGAATGAATTTTGGATTGTTCAGATTTTAAAACCGACTGAAATAAATATGTACTTTATATGAGGGAAAGTAGCTACATATATCCTCTATTTTAGTTGATAAATAAAAAATCCAGTATCTCTAAATGTATTCATATTTATTATATTGTACTCGTTTGTTACTCAGTATAATGGAATTATTGTATGAGGATATGACTCAAGTTTTAACAAAATTAACATTAAGGTTTGCAGAAAAATATGATAAGTAATTTGGAGATTGCTATGTTTGGTTTTCCAAGTGTACATTTCGCCGTTAGTGATAGTTTTGTTTGCGTAATATTGGTAATAGAAACTAAATTTTAGTTTATATTAAAGACTTTTAATTCCAACATGAAAAAATATAAAACAACAAATATTATTCAATAACTTATACATTTTTACAAGTTATTACAAATTTTTATTGGAAAAAACTTAATTTTCAATTATAATTTTAAATTGTTTATAGAATAAGGGTAAAGGTATTTACAGATAACGGTATAAACTATTATATCGGTAACGGTAATTGCAGTTATAGTAAAAGTGCTATATTCGGCTATGCCGAATCTTATATACCCTTCACCTTTGTTGTGGATGCATTACTATTTTTTATAATAATTAGTATATATGTATGTATATTGCCCACTTTCAGTACAGCATCCTAAATATATCAAGAACACTTTTAAAAATTGTAGAAGTCACAAACGAAACAAAACAAAAAAAAAAAACAAAAACAAAATACGCAAAGCAATGAAACCAACACACATCCAAACATACGTATTGTTGCTTTTTTGTCAAAACAAAAACAAAACACGCAAAGCAATGAAGCCAACACACATGTCTTTTTTTGATGAAATTTTCAGAGGTTGTCTCAGATTTTTGCTCATATCTCCTTTATTTATGGACGGATTTTAAATAGCAAACTTCTCGAAAGCATGTCTGACAGAATTATTCAAGATTTGGATCCCGAATATATCTGGGGTCTTCACAAAATTGATTTCAACAGACAGACGGACATGGCTTAATCGACTCCGCTATCTACAAGGATTCAGAATATTCAGGAAGGTGAAGGGTATAAAAACAAGAACGTAGGAATTTGTGTGAGAAAAATTTATTTACAAATTGTTACTAGTTATTTTTTATACCCGTAAGAACTGTTTTATTTATGCTATTGTCTGTCTGGTTTCTGGTGTGTGTTTTAAATAACAAACAATAAAATTGACTTACGATTTACTATTTTGGAAGCTTTATTTCAAATTTATAACCACAAATTTTAAAAATATAAACGTTACAAGATTTTACTGGGAAGGAAAATGATCAGAGCTATAATTTTTAAACAAATAGTAAAAAATATTTATCTTTGAAACGGAAAACAAAACTGATTTCAAAGCACTTAAATTAGGAATAAATTCAAATTCGAAAGCAAACGGAGTGCTATTTTTTAAATATTGTTAAATTTTAATAGAAATGTAACAATTTCCAATGGAACAATCTCCGAATGAACATTGATTAATATTTGCTAAAAGCGTATTTGGAATTGATATATTTGACCGATCTCAAGAATTCATTAAATTAGAAAAGTTCACTAAAAAACAGAGACCTTGCTTTAATATCCTTCATATATCCAATTCCTGGATAAATTAAAATCACCGCAAGTGAAAATTGTCCATTAACAATAAAGTGATCGTATTTGGTCCAAACATCCCAGAGTCCACTATGACAAACCTTCTATATTTATGACAATTTTAGACCATTTCTCCTATTGAAATCACGAACATTTATTTACTTGTGTAATTTTTTCTCGTATGTGTAATTTAGGTATGAGACATGTGTAGTTTATAATTTTCTTGGTGGCAACACTGATTAAATATTAGATAAAGATTAAGAGTGTTAACTAAAGTAATTACAACTACTCTTTAATGAGTCTCTTTAACGAAATCAGTGAGCGAAGGTTAAGTGTAAACGGCAGAAATGCATACGTTACAGTTAATGCAGATGAAAAAAATATAAACAAAACAAACAGAAGAATAGATGACATCTTCTTTTTAACCGCCAAGCCTTTTAACCGTGCTCGTTCTTGTTCCCCCACATTGCCAACAACTAATGATTGTCAAACGAAAGAAAACACAACAGCTGTTAGTCTGGAGATACCAGAAAATAAAAATCTATTAGTTATGCCTGAAAGTATGCTAGATATATCAGCTTCAGATGCGAAATCCACCACACTGATTACAAATAAAATTAACCCATTAAGCGGCGCTATACCCAAGATTTGTCAACCATTAAATAAAGATAATAAATCCCAAATGGAATGGACCGGTATATTACAATATTAAAACGGGCACGAAGTCCCAAGTCTTCGAAAGCGGCACCCTTGGCTAAATTATATAAGAATAGTGAACCTGACAGACTAAACAATGAAAATCGTTTTTCTATTCTGGAATGTGAAAAAGATGAATCAGTAAATAAAATCAACTCTACAAAACCACCCCCCATTTACTTGAGAGAAAATAATTCGAATTCAATGGTTCAGAGCCTGATATCATTAATAGGAGAGAATTCTTTCTACGTTATCCCAATCAAGAAAGGCACGATTCATGAAACTAAAATACAGGTCAATAGTGAAAACGAGTATAGAAAGGTTGTGACTGATTTTGAAACTCAAAAGAAAAGTTTTTACACTTATCAGCTGAAAGGAAGCAAGGGTCTACAAGTTGTAATAAAGGGTATTGGCTGTAATGTTGAACCACTCGAAATAAAACAAAGCTTAGAAGATAAAGGTTTTAAGACAAAAAATGTGATAAACATTAGAAATCGCGAAAAAAAACCCCAACCACTCTTCCGTGTTGAACTTTAACCCGGTGTCATAAATCTGAAAAAAAAATGAAACACATCCCATATATAACCTGAAGTATTTATTGCATCGTAAAATTACGGTAGAAGAACCACATAAACGATTTGGTCCCGTCCAATGTATGAACTGCCAAGAATATGGACATACCAAGGCATATTGCAAATTGCCACCCGTATGTGTTATTTGTGGAGAGTTTCATAACACATCCCAATGTAACAAATCCAAGGATGATCCTAAAATGAAAAATGCAGTAATTGCGGAGGTAACCACACAGCAAACTACAGAGGTTGTCCTGTCTACTCAATTGTTAAAAAATCACAAAGCCATACACCGAAGATTTTCCCCGCTCAGCCATTAAATAACAATGCAACAGACATATGACAACAAAGAAACATATGCAACCACAAAACCAAAATATGAACCCAGAGGTAAGAGAGCAAACGCCAATTTTCAATTTTACCCGACTAGAATCTACAATAGAAACTCTTGTGCAATCGGTAAATAACTTTACAAACTCAATGAGTCACATGATGCAAGAAATGCTTAAGATGCAATCAATGTTATTGCAGGCTGTGCTTAACAGACCATGGACTGCCTAAGAATATGTTTTTGGAATGCAAACGGCATACGCCAACACAAAAACGAACTCGAACATTTTTTAAGAAACCAACAAATTGATGTAATGCTGGTTTCTGAAACTCATTTGTCGCCCAGAAGTTCATTTCGAATAAATGGATATGTAATATATGACACCAAAGATCCCAGAGGTAGTGCATGCGGAGGCAACGAAGCAATTGAGTTGCCACCTGTTGTACCCCATTTTGGAGCAGCCGTACGCCTACGTTTTGAGATTCGAGAGATCGAAAATGCTATTGTTGATTGAAACCCCAAGATAGCGCCTGGTATGGACAAGATCAGCAACAAGATGCTTATGAAGCTACCCCGGATAGCAATAAAAATAATTCTTTTTATTTTTAATGCTATATTACGACTTGAATATTATCCTCCAGAATGGAAGGTTTCACTGGTTACCATGATACCCAAGCCGGGAAAAGATCACATAAAAGTAGAATCATACAGACCCATCAGCCTATTGTCTAATATATCAAAGCTATTTGAGAAGATACTTAAGAACAAGTTGTACCCGATGTTAACGGAAAACAATTGTATTCCGAATCATCAATTTGGATTTAGAAGAAAACACAATACTATCGAACAAACCCATAGACTTGTAAATATGATGAGAAAAGCGTTTGAAGAAAAGAAATACTGTTCAAGCGTTTGATAATGTATGGCATACTGGATTAATATACAAATTGAGTCAAAATTTTCCCGCAAACACACATAAGCTGTTGGAAAGCTATTTAACTGGTCGAACATTTAAGGTTAAAGAGGGAAACTTTTTAAGTACTGAACAACCCATTGTAGTTGGAGTCCCCCAAGGCAGTATCCTGGGACCTTTTTTATATTTTATATATTCGTCTGATATGCCAACTAACAATCGCACTCATACATCAACTTTTTCTGATGATACTGCTATTCTAAGCATTCATAAAAACCCTCAAGAAGCGTCTCGTTACTTACAAAATCAGATATTTGAATTAGAAAAATGGTTAAAACAATGGAAAATTAAAGTCAACGAGCAAAAATGTACACATATAACATTTACATTGCGTAGAGAATCATGCCCCCTATTAATATCAATAACCAAACAATAATTCAACAATCAGAAGTGAAATACCTCGGAATACATCTCGATCGTCGCCTTACATGGAAAAGTCATATAATTGCAAAGTTGACTCAAATGAAATTGAAATCAATTCAAATTAATTGGCTTATTGGCAGAAACTCTACGCTTAGTTTAGATTGTAAACTTCTACTTTATAACATGATCATAAAACAGATATGGTATTATGGCATATAGCTATGTGACACGGCCTCAGGTCAAATGTAGAAAATATCCAAAGACGCCAAAATAAGTTTCTAAGAATGATCACAGTTGCGCCCTGGTATATAAAAAATGCGAATATACACAAAAATCTAAACGTTCCCCTTGTAAAAACTGAGATCACGAAGAATGCAGAAAAATATTTAGAAAAGCTTGAAATTCACCCCAACCCATTGGCCCGCAACATATTAGTTAACCGTGCCCACACTCGATTAAGAAGGAGGGACACAGCAGACCTAATCTAGAAGGAAGAATGCCAATATAACCAAAACAACCATGAATATTAGATGTAAGATTTGTAGCACTTATTGTTAGTTCATTAAATAATGAAGATACAATAAATAAATGAAAATGAAAAACAAAAAATTAAAAAAATATGTATATGTGTAAAAAATATAAAATGTCCTATAAAGTATACACAGCTTTAAAATTTGTCAGGAATGGTTAAAATTAAATAACTATAAATATACAAAAGTTGTAAGCCCATTTTAAATTGAAAAAAATTAAAAATTATTATCTCAGTCAAATGGAATTGAGTTATATATGTAACTAAATATATAAAACATTTGTTTAATTATTGGTTTATTCATTAAATTTCAACCAAAAAATTTAAATCAAATTTTTAATTAAATATTTCATAATTTTAAAATTTATTATCACCTCGACTTTCTGATAAAAAAATAAAATGTTACAAGTCCCAAAAAGGACCTATAAGATGCAAACGCACTTCTTCGTAGCCGTGATTATTTGTCATTATAAATCATACCAAATAATTAATAAAACTTCATTATCAGATTTCAAAAATATTTCAAATCATGGATTTTAGATCGTTTTTTGACTCTCCTGTAATATTTAGGAAAATGACTTTGTACATTTTAAGAACAAAACACATTAATGAAGTCAAATTTATTGAAAGAAGGTATGTACATCAAATTCAATTTAACGTTTGGTAAAATCATCACTAAGTTTATAACTTCTAGAATTATACGGAATTTAATTTTATAGTTTCATTATGTGCAATTTATTCTGAAAAAGTTTTTCAGTAAACTCATCGTACTCTACTATTTAGAATCATTGTAATTCTTAAAAATATTAATCTAAAGAGGTTTGTATTTTAAATCAGCAGTTTATGTTTCAAATCAGACCAATAATGTGTATACAATGAATATAAAAAATGCACAAAAACATGAGATTTATTAATTTTAGTCCCAAATATTGAAAACCGGTTAACCGAGTGATAAAAACCGGTTAAAACGGTTAACCGAAAATCAACATTTTGAATTAACCGGTTCGCAAAAAACCGAGATTTCGATTAACCGGTTTTTCGGTTAACCGGTTTATAAACACTAGTTTTAGAATATTGCCAAGATTGTGAATAGGGCTATATATATATTTTTTTTTAATTCTTGATTATTATTTTTTTTGCAGGTTCATGAAAAATCTATACTATTGGCGGCAATTCCAATTTGTTTCCTTTTTAAAATGATGCCATTCGCCGTGCTATGTTTTTTGAAAATATCCACTCTCAGCATATTTCCTTTACTAATAAAAGACAACTTACGTATTGTATATTTTTGTATGATTATTGCATATTTTATCATATTTAGGTGTTTAACACAATTAGTTTATAGTAAGGAAAACAAAACTCACAATATCTTGAAAATGTTAATGGATATATTGGATTTTATAATTTTAACAACGTCAATTGCAACTTTATTTATTCCAGCTCCAGATCGTTTTCCTTATTTATGGCCATTTATAATATCCTTTTTTTGTTGCATATTATTTACTTTATTTTTAGTTGCATCAAATCTTCTCCAATGCAATTATTTCTTTAAAACTTTCAAATACTTTAAATATCTTAAAAGAATATCAACAAATTATATATTTTAATTAAACTCATTTATGTACTTTAAATAACTATTTGTTTATAAATAGTTATAAATTATAAAATATATGTTTCATTTAATTAATTAAAAAAATATTTTTTTGTAAACCATTGTTTAATATACTTTCTTTAGCAGCTTCTCTAGGAGAAAATTAAAATAAAGTAGAAATGAAATTTCTCACGACGCACAATGGGTACGATGCACAGTGGTTGCACCCATACGACAAAAATAAAAAAAAAATATATTAACATATTGATCTTGATAGTCGCTAAAACCATTAAATTTTTCTACTTCGGAACTGTTTTGATAATTTCTAACAAACAAACGTGCATAAGCTAGTAGAAGAAAAAACGAAAAAAAGTTTAAGTTCAATTGTGGATTTATATTTTATAAAAGTGTTTAACTCAAATTTTAAAAAAATGGATATAAAAAACTGATGGTATTGGCTTTGTTTTAAATATATTTCATGTCGGTTATTTGTGTTCTGTATTTAAAAAAAAAGCTTTTCGTACGTGTTTTTAGAATTTGTGTGGAAATAATTTAGAGTTTTAAAATGTTTCTCAATCAAATTTAACCACCAAACATTTATATATATGGGGGATTTCATGTCAAGTGAACCAACTTTTGAAATCGATGTCTTCCGATCGGGATGAAATTTGCACCAAGGTTAGTTCTATTGGATAGTAACTCAGACACAATTTTTCAACAACATCGGTCGAGAACTCTCTGAGTTATAGGGGGTAAAATTTTGACAATTTGGTCAAACAGGGGTTTTTTCTTATCCATGTAACTTATTACCTATTGTTCTTAGCAAAATGTGTTCCAAATAGTATAGATAGCTATTTCTTCGATCTTTCGAAAAAAAATATTTAAAAAAAAAAATAAAAAATTTTTAATATTTTTTTTCCGAAATCAAAAACTTTTTTGACTTTTTTTTAAAATACGCTATTTTTTTTTATTTTTTTTTTTTCTTAAAATAAAGTTTAGATATTTTCCTTGAACACCTACTTGGTCGCTTAGTGGGATGCGAGTGGGATATCTATCAAAATAAATATTTTGTAACTCAAAACATAAAATTTTTGACTTTTTTTGCAAAATCAAAAACTTTGTTGACTTTTTTTTTTCAAAATGGACCCTTTTTTAATCTTTTTTTTTAGGTCAAACAAAAGCTTAGATATTATCCTTGAAGACCCTTTTGGTCGCTTAGTGGGATGCGAGTGGGATATCTATCAAAATAAATATTTTTTAACTCAAGACTTACAATTTTTGACTTTTTTTTTTGCAAATACGATTTTTTTTCCAAATGGGCCCTTTTTTTAAAATTTTTTTTGTAGTCAAAAGAAAGCTTAGGTCCATTCCTTTAAGATATTTTTAGTCCCTTAGTGGGATGCGAGTAGGATATCTATCAAAATAAATATTTTGTAACGCAAGACATACAATTTTTTAATTTTTTTTTGCAAAATCAAAATTTTTTTCCAATATGGGCCCTTTTTTAATTTTTTTTTTTTGCTCAAAAGAAAGCCTAGGTCCATTTAAGATATTTTTAGTCCCTTAGTGGGATGCGAGTGGGATATCTATCAAAATAAATATTTTGTAACGCAAGACATACAATTTTTTAATTTTTTTTTGCAAAATCGAAATTTTTTTCCAATATGGGACTTTTTTTTAAAAATTTTTTTTGCTCAAAAGAAAGCTTAGGTCTTTTCCTTTAAGACCTATTTTGTCACTTAGGAAGATGTGAGTAGGATATCTATTAAAATAAAAATGTTGTAACTCAAGACATTCAATTATTGACTTTTTTTTTGCAAATTCGAATTTTTTTTCAAAATGGGCCCTTTTTTAAAATTTTTTTTTTAGTCAAAAGAAAGCTTAGGTCCATTCCTTTAAGATATTTTAGGTCCCTTAGTGGGATACGAGTGGGATATCTATCAAAATAAATATTTTGTAACTCAAGATATACAATTTTTGATTTTTTGGCAAAATCAAAAACTTTTTTGACTTTTTTTTAAAATGGGCCCTTTTTGTAATTTTTTTTTTTGCTATAAAGAAAGCTTAGGCCTATTCCTTTAAGATGGTTTTGATCGCTTAGTGGGATGCGAGTGGGATATATATCAAAATAAATGTTTTGTAACTCAAGACATACAATTTTTGTGTTAAAACATTTATTTAGATAGATATCCCACTCGCATCCCACTAAGGGACTAAAAATATCTTAAAGGAATGGACCTAGGCTTTCTTTTGAGCAAAAAAAAAAAATTAAAAAAGGGCCCATATTGGAAAAAAATTTTGATTTTGCAAAAAAAAATTAAAAAATTGTATGTCTTGCGTTACAAAATATTTATTTTGATAGATATCCTACTCGCATCCCACTAAGGGACTAAAAATATCTTAAAGGAATGGACCTAAGCTTTCTTTTGACTACAAAAAAAATTTTAAAAAAAGGGCCCATTTGGAAAAAAAATCGTATTTGCAAAAAAAAAAGTCAAAAATTGTAAGTCTTGAGTTAAAAAATATTTATTTTGATAGATATCCCACTCGCATCCCACTAAGCGACCAAAAGGGTCTTCAAGGATAATATCTAAGCTTTTGTTTGACCTAAAAAAAAAGATTAAAAAAGGGTCCATTTTGAAAAAAAAAAGTCAACAAAGTTTTTGATTTTGCAAAAAAAGTCAAAAATTTTATGTTTTGAGTTACAAAATATTTATTTTGATAGATATCCCACACGCATCCCACTAAGCGACCAAGTAGGTGTTCAAGGAAAATATCTAAACTTTATTTTAAGAAAAAAAAAAAAATAAAAAAAAATAGCGTATTTTAAAAAAAAGTCAAAAAAGTTTTTGATTTCGGAAAAAAAATATTAAAAATTTTTTATTTTTTTTTTTTAATATTTTTTTTCGAAAGATCGAAGAAATAGCTATCTATACTATTTGGGACACATTTTGCTAAGAACAATAGGTAATAAGTTACATGGATAAGAAAAAACCCCTGTTTGACCAAATTGTCAAAATTTTACCCCCTATAACTCAGAGAGTTCTCGACCGATGTTGTTGAAAAATTGTGTCTGAGTTACTATCCAATAGAGCTAACCTTGGTGCAAATTTCATCCCGATCGGAAGACATCGATTTCAAAAGTTGGTTCACTTGACATGAAATCCCCCATATATATTACAAAAAGTATATAGTTTACGATTCCGTTTAATTTAGCTGCGCATGTTTGCGCCTTTTTCAGTTACATTAAAAATGCCCAGTTCAAATTAATATTTTATATATAAGTTTCAGTACTATGTTCTGTGCTGTGTAATTTGTTAAGTGGGGTGTACTTTTTTATTATTTATATTTTTATTAATTTTATTAATGTTTATTTACATATCTTTTTAATTTATTATAAAGGAAACGTGCAATAAATGCCGATTTTCACGCCTCTCCATTCAATATATCTAGTCTATCTAAAATTAGTTTCTAATGTAATAAAAAGTACATACATTATTTATTTCATATTTTCTAATCTTAATGTGAGTTGCAATAAAATAGAAAAGTTTAGAACAAAAAATATTTGTATTTAATGTTTAGTATATAATATTTTGTATTAATTATTTGTTGTTCTAATGCCTTAGGAAATACAATATTGTTGGTTTTTCTATCTGGTGCATATAAGTATTTGGGGTTTCCCACTCGCGAACACGCAACGTAAAGAATTTCTGTCCTAAATATTAATATTGATAGCTGCTATAGCTTCCTCTATATATAAATTGTAATAACTATGGGAGGTGCCACGCCCACTATTTTGCTCATTTTTGACCTAAATAAGTAATTCACACAAAGTTTTAATTCTTTACATATTACATTACATTATATAGATAGATCTGAATTTTAGTATTTAGTTTGTATGGGAGGTGCCACTCCCACTATTTATAGTCCGCCAATTCTTGTCCTAAATATTAATGGTAGAATAAACGTATCTCTTACAGTATATATTCGATTTTTTAATTAACATCATATGGGAGGTGCCACGCCCTCTGTGGCTACTACTCCTATTTTTGCCTCAAATATTTATACTAACGGTGGAATTGCTCATGTAAAATTTGAGGACTGTAGCTATTATAGTTTCCTAGATATCTGATTTTTTAAATTAACTTTGTATTGGAGGTACCACACCCACTTGACATTTCAAAACAAAACGTAGCCTATAGTTCGTTCCAGACATACAGGAACATACAGTGCAAATCGGGCAGCCGGTCAGCAAACACACAAAGTGACCACGCCCACTTTTTGTCAAATTAATTTTCTTATCGGCAGGAATATGCTGTAGAAGTTTCAAGACGATATTCGAACTATTACTATTTTTGTCACTCTCTTTTATATAACTGCCACCACTGTGCGATGGTACCCAAATTGGCAATTAATTCATAGAAGCGTAGTTTTAAAATATTAACATTTTTATGGATGAGTTATTATATGCACATAAAAACGCAGCATTTTAGAAAAAAAGTTAAAAAAAAAAACATTTTTTAACCCTCAATATGTAATTATAATATCTCTTTTGTGACATTTTTAAAAAAATTTGTACATTAATAAAATTTTGTGAAAAACTAAAATTAGATTTTAAAATTTTTTAAGTTAATCGGTTGGGATTAAGACGTGCCGTGCCGCAAGCCCTCTGAAGTTTTGAGATGCATTTACAAGGGGAAAAAATGCAATTTTTTCAGTTATTGTAAAAATTTTGCCATTAAAAAATTACTTTTGCAATTTACACAGAAAAAAATAAAAATGAGTTTCAATTACGAAATTGATTATCAGACTGATTATGAATAAAAAATTCCGCGGGAGTTTGTTCCCCGGGAGTTTTTCCCATTGAATTTGAATTGGAAAAATGAGAAAAGGGAAAAAACTCCCGGGGAATTTTTATTCATAATTGGGCTGTATATTAATTAAAAATATGTATATTAAAAAAAAATAATATATTAATTGGAAATTAAAAAGTTTAATTGACAAAAATATTATTAAAAAACCAATTAAATTAGTATTAAATAATATAATTGAATTTCTACACAAATTTCAATTAAATTTTTAATTGAATCAATTATATTTGTAATTGCAATTTTGCACTTAATTTTATTAAAATATTAATTAACACAATTCTGAAATTAATTGGCAATTTTTGAATTTTATTTCATTATTATAATTATTTTACATATTGTATAAACAAATACATTTAAAAGCTTAAAATTAATTTACATGTAATATATGTAATGTATGTAATGTATGTAATGTATGTAATGTATGTAATGTATGTAATGTATGTAATGTATGTAATGTATGTAATGTATGTAATGTATGTAATGTATGTAATGTATGTAATGTATGTAATGTATGTAATGTATGTAATGTATGTAATGTATGTAATGTATGTAATGTATGTAATGTATGTAATGTATGTAATGTATGTAATGTATGTAATGTATGTAATGTATGTAATGTATGTAATGTATGTAATGTATGTAATGTATGTAATGTATGTAATGTATGTAATGTATGTAATGTATGTAATGTATGTAATGTATGTAATGTATGTAATGTATGTAATGTATGTAATGTATGTAATGTATGTAATGTATGTAATGTATGTAATGTATGTAATGTATGTAATGTATGTAATGTATGTAATGTATGTAATGTATGTAATGTATGTAATGTATGTAATGTATGTAATGTATGTAATGTATGTAATGTATGTAATGTATGTAATGTATGTAATGTATGTAATGTATGTAATGTATGTAATGTATGTAATGTATGTAATGTATGTAATGTATGTAATGTATGTAATGTATGTAATGTATGTAATGTATGTAATGTATGTAATGTATGTAATGTATGTAATGTATGTAATGTATGTAATGTATGTAATGTATGTAATGTATGTAATGTATGTAATGTATGTAATGTATGTAATGTATGTAATGTATGTAATGTATGTAATGTATGTAATGTATGTAATGTATGTAATGTATGTAATGTATGTAATGTATGTAATGTATGTAATGTATGTAATGTATGTAATGTATGTAATGTATGTAATGTATGTAATGTATGTAATGTATGTAATGTATGTAATGTATGTAATGTATGTAATGTATGTAATGTATGTAATGTATGTAATGTATGTAATGTATGTAATGTATGTAATGTATGTAATGTATGTAATGTATGTAATGTATGTAATGTATGTAATGTATGTAATGTATGTAATGTATGTAATGTATGTAATGTATGTAATGTATGTAATGTATGTAATGTATGTAATGTATGTAATGTATGTAATGTATGTAATGTATGTAATGTATGTAATGTATGTAATGTATGTAATGTATGTAATGTATGTAATGTATGTAATGTATGTAATGTATGTAATGTATGTAATGTATGTAATGTATGTAATGTATGTAATGTATGTAATGTATGTAATGTATGTAATGTATGTAATGTATGTAATGTATGTAATGTATGTAATGTATGTAATGTATGTAATGTATGTAATGTATGTAATGTATGTAATGTATGTAATGTATGTAATGTATGTAATGTATGTAATGTATGTAATGTATGTAATGTATGTAATGTATGTAATGTATGTAATGTATGTAATGTATGTAATGTATGTAATGTATGTAATGTATGTAATGTATGTAATGTATGTAATGTATGTAATGTATGTAATGTATGTAATGTATGTAATGTATGTAATGTATGTAATGTATGTAATGTATGTAATGTATGTAATGTATGTAATGTATGTAATGTATGTAATGTATGTAATGTATGTAATGTATGTAATGTATGTAATGTATGTAATGTATGTAATGTATGTAATGTATGTAATGTATGTAATGTATGTAATGTATGTAATGTATGTAATGTATGTAATGTATGTAATGTATGTAATGTATGTAATGTATGTAATGTATGTAATGTATGTAATGTATGTAATGTATGTAATGTATGTAATGTATGTAATGTATGTAATGTATGTAATGTATGTAATGTATGTAATGTATGTAATGTATGTAATGTATGTAATGTATGTAATGTATGTAATGTATGTAATGTATGTAATGTATGTAATGTATGTAATGTATGTAATGTATGTAATGTATGTAATGTATGTAATGTATGTAATGTATGTAATGTATGTAATGTATGTAATGTATGTAATGTATGTAATGTATGTAATGTATGTAATGTATGTAATGTATGTAATGTATGTAATGTATGTAATGTATGTAATGTATGTAATGTATGTAATGTATGTAATGTATGTAATGTATGTAATGTATGTAATGTATGTAATGTATGTAATGTATGTAATGTATGTAATGTATGTAATGTATGTAATGTATGTAATGTATGTAATGTATGTAATGTATGTAATGTATGTAATGTATGTAATGTATGTAATGTATGTAATGTATGTAATGTATGTAATGTATGTAATGTATGTAATGTATGTAATGTATGTAATGTATGTAATGTATGTAATGTATGTAATGTATGTAATGTATGTAATGTATGTAATGTATGTAATGTATGTAATGTATGTAATGTATGTAATGTATGTAATGTATGTAATGTATGTAATGTATGTAATGTATGTAATGTATGTAATGTATGTAATGTATGTAATGTATGTAATGTATGTAATGTATGTAATGTATGTAATGTATGTAATGTATGTAATGTATGTAATGTATGTAATGTATGTAATGTATGTAATGTATGTAATGTATGTAATGTATGTAATGTATGTAATGTATGTAATGTATGTAATGTATGTAATGTATGTAATGTATGTAATGTATGTAATGTATGTAATGTATGTAATGTATGTAATGTATGTAATGTATGTAATGTATGTAATGTATGTAATGTATGTAATGTATGTAATGTATGTAATGTATGTAATGTATGTAATGTATGTAATGTATGTAATGTATGTAATGTATGTAATGTATGTAATGTATGTAATGTATGTAATGTATGTAATGTATGTAATGTATGTAATGTATGTAATGTATGTAATGTATGTAATGTATGTAATGTATGTAATGTATGTAATGTATGTAATGTATGTAATGTATGTAATGTATGTAATGTATGTAATGTATGTAATGTATGTAATGTATGTAATGTATGTAATGTATGTAATGTATGTAATGTATGTAATGTATGTAATGTATGTAATGTATGTAATGTATGTAATGTATGTAATGTATGTAATGTATGTAATGTATGTAATGTATGTAATGTATGTAATGTATGTAATGTATGTAATGTATGTAATGTATGTAATGTATGTAATGTATGTAATGTATGTAATGTATGTAATGTATGTAATGTATGTAATGTATGTAATGTATGTAATGTATGTAATGTATGTAATGTATGTAATGTATGTAATGTATGTAATGTATGTAATGTATGTAATGTATGTAATGTATGTAATGTATGTAATGTATGTAATGTATGTAATGTATGTAATGTATGTAATGTATGTAATGTATGTAATGTATGTAATGTATGTAATGTATGTAATGTATGTAATGTATGTAATGTATGTAATGTATGTAATGTATGTAATGTATGTAATGTATGTAATGTATGTAATGTATGTAATGTATGTAATGTATGTAATGTATGTAATGTATGTAATGTATGTAATGTATGTAATGTATGTAATGTATGTAATGTATGTAATGTATGTAATGTATGTAATGTATGTAATGTATGTAATGTATGTAATGTATGTAATGTATGTAATGTATGTAATGTATGTAATGTATGTAATGTATGTAATGTATGTAATGTATGTAATGTATGTAATGTATGTAATGTATGTAATGTATGTAATGTATGTAATGTATGTAATGTATGTAATGTATGTAATGTATGTAATGTATGTAATGTATGTAATGTATGTAATGTATGTAATGTATGTAATGTATGTAATGTATGTAATGTATGTAATGTATGTAATGTATGTAATGTATGTAATGTATGTAATGTATGTAATGTATGTAATGTATGTAATGTATGTAATGTATGTAATGTATGTAATGTATGTAATGTATGTAATGTATGTAATGTATGTAATGTATGTAATGTATGTAATGTATGTAATGTATGTAATGTATGTAATGTATGTAATGTATGTAATGTATGTAATGTATGTAATGTATGTAATGTATGTAATGTATGTAATGTATGTAATGTATGTAATGTATGTAATGTATGTAATGTATGTAATGTATGTAATGTATGTAATGTATGTAATGTATGTAATGTATGTAATGTATGTAATGTATGTAATGTATGTAATGTATGTAATGTATGTAATGTATGTAATGTATGTAATGTATGTAATGTATGTAATGTATGTAATGTATGTAATGTATGTAATGTATGTAATGTATGTAATGTATGTAATGTATGTAATGTATGTAATGTATGTAATGTATGTAATGTATGTAATGTATGTAATGTATGTAATGTATGTAATGTATGTAATGTATGTAATGTATGTAATGTATGTAATGTATGTAATGTATGTAATGTATGTAATGTATGTAATGTATGTAATGTATGTAATGTATGTAATGTATGTAATGTATGTAATGTATGTAATGTATGTAATGTATGTAATGTATGTAATGTATGTAATGTATGTAATGTATGTAATGTATGTAATGTATGTAATGTATGTAATGTATGTAATGTATGTAATGTATGTAATGTATGTAATGTATGTAATGTATGTAATGTATGTAATGTATGTAATGTATGTAATGTATGTAATGTATGTAATGTATGTAATGTATGTAATGTATGTAATGTATGTAATGTATGTAATGTATGTAATGTATGTAATGTATGTAATGTATGTAATGTATGTAATGTATGTAATGTATGTAATGTATGTAATGTATGTAATGTATGTAATGTATGTAATGTATGTAATGTATGTAATGTATGTAATGTATGTAATGTATGTAATGTATGTAATGTATGTAATGTATGTAATGTATGTAATGTATGTAATGTATGTAATGTATGTAATGTATGTAATGTATGTAATGTATGTAATGTATGTAATGTATGTAATGTATGTAATGTATGTAATGTATGTAATGTATGTAATGTATGTAATGTATGTAATGTATGTAATGTATGTAATGTATGTAATGTATGTAATGTATGTAATGTATGTAATGTATGTAATGTATGTAATGTATGTAATGTATGTAATGTATGTAATGTATGTAATGTATGTAATGTATGTAATGTATGTAATGTATGTAATGTATGTAATGTATGTAATGTATGTAATGTATGTAATGTATGTAATGTATGTAATGTATGTAATGTATGTAATGTATGTAATGTATGTAATGTATGTAATGTATGTAATGTATGTAATGTATGTAATGTATGTAATGTATGTAATGTATGTAATGTATGTAATGTATGTAATGTATGTAATGTATGTAATGTATGTAATGTATGTAATGTATGTAATGTATGTAATGTATGTAATGTATGTAATGTATGTAATGTATGTAATGTATGTAATGTATGTAATGTATGTAATGTATGTAATGTATGTAATGTATGTAATGTATGTAATGTATGTAATGTATGTAATGTATGTAATGTATGTAATGTATGTAATGTATGTAATGTATGTAATGTATGTAATGTATGTAATGTATGTAATGTATGTAATGTATGTAATGTATGTAATGTATGTAATGTATGTAATGTATGTAATGTATGTAATGTATGTAATGTATGTAATGTATGTAATGTATGTAATGTATGTAATGTATGTAATGTATGTAATGTATGTAATGTATGTAATGTATGTAATGTATGTAATGTATGTAATGTATGTAATGTATGTAATGTATGTAATGTATGTAATGTATGTAATGTATGTAATGTATGTAATGTATGTAATGTATGTAATGTATGTAATGTATGTAATGTATGTAATGTATGTAATGTATGTAATGTATGTAATGTATGTAATGTATGTAATGTATGTAATGTATGTAATGTATGTAATGTATGTAATGTATGTAATGTATGTAATGTATGTAATGTATGTAATGTATGTAATGTATGTAATGTATGTAATGTATGTAATGTATGTAATGTATGTAATGTATGTAATGTATGTAATGTATGTAATGTATGTAATGTATGTAATGTATGTAATGTATGTAATGTATGTAATGTATGTAATGTATGTAATGTATGTAATGTATGTAATGTATGTAATGTATGTAATGTATGTAATGTATGTAATGTATGTAATGTATGTAATGTATGTAATGTATGTAATGTATGTAATGTATGTAATGTATGTAATGTATGTAATGTATGTAATGTATGTAATGTATGTAATGTATGTAATGTATGTAATGTATGTAATGTATGTAATGTATGTAATGTATGTAATGTATGTAATGTATGTAATGTATGTAATGTATGTAATGTATGTAATGTATGTAATGTATGTAATGTATGTAATGTATGTAATGTATGTAATGTATGTAATGTATGTAATGTATGTAATGTATGTAATGTATGTAATGTATGTAATGTATGTAATGTATGTAATGTATGTAATGTATGTAATGTATGTAATGTATGTAATGTATGTAATGTATGTAATGTATGTAATGTATGTAATGTATGTAATGTATGTAATGTATGTAATGTATGTAATGTATGTAATGTATGTAATGTATGTAATGTATGTAATGTATGTAATGTATGTAATGTATGTAATGTATGTAATGTATGTAATGTATGTAATGTATGTAATGTATGTAATGTATGTAATGTATGTAATGTATGTAATGTATGTAATGTATGTAATGTATGTAATGTATGTAATGTATGTAATGTATGTAATGTATGTAATGTATGTAATGTATGTAATGTATGTAATGTATGTAATGTATGTAATGTATGTAATGTATGTAATGTATGTAATGTATGTAATGTATGTAATGTATGTAATGTATGTAATGTATGTAATGTATGTAATGTATGTAATGTATGTAATGTATGTAATGTATGTAATGTATGTAATGTATGTAATGTATGTAATGTATGTAATGTATGTAATGTATGTAATGTATGTAATGTATGTAATGTATGTAATGTATGTAATGTATGTAATGTATGTAATGTATGTAATGTATGTAATGTATGTAATGTATGTAATGTATGTAATGTATGTAATGTATGTAATGTATGTAATGTATGTAATGTATGTAATGTATGTAATGTATGTAATGTATGTAATGTATGTAATGTATGTAATGTATGTAATGTATGTAATGTATGTAATGTATGTAATGTATGTAATGTATGTAATGTATGTAATGTATGTAATGTATGTAATGTATGTAATGTATGTAATGTATGTAATGTATGTAATGTATGTAATGTATGTAATGTATGTAATGTATGTAATGTATGTAATGTATGTAATGTATGTAATGTATGTAATGTATGTAATGTATGTAATGTATGTAATGTATGTAATGTATGTAATGTATGTAATGTATGTAATGTATGTAATGTATGTAATGTATGTAATGTATGTAATGTATGTAATGTATGTAATGTATGTAATGTATGTAATGTATGTAATGTATGTAATGTATGTAATGTATGTAATGTATGTAATGTATGTAATGTATGTAATGTATGTAATGTATGTAATGTATGTAATGTATGTAATGTATGTAATGTATGTAATGTATGTAATGTATGTAATGTATGTAATGTATGTAATGTATGTAATGTATGTAATGTATGTAATGTATGTAATGTATGTAATGTATGTAATGTATGTAATGTATGTAATGTATGTAATGTATGTAATGTATGTAATGTATGTAATGTATGTAATGTATGTAATGTATGTAATGTATGTAATGTATGTAATGTATGTAATGTATGTAATGTATGTAATGTATGTAATGTATGTAATGTATGTAATGTATGTAATGTATGTAATGTATGTAATGTATGTAATGTATGTAATGTATGTAATGTATGTAATGTATGTAATGTATGTAATGTATGTAATGTATGTAATGTATGTAATGTATGTAATGTATGTAATGTATGTAATGTATGTAATGTATGTAATGTATGTAATGTATGTAATGTATGTAATGTATGTAATGTATGTAATGTATGTAATGTATGTAATGTATGTAATGTATGTAATGTATGTAATGTATGTAATGTATGTAATGTATGTAATGTATGTAATGTATGTAATGTATGTAATGTATGTAATGTATGTAATGTATGTAATGTATGTAATGTATGTAATGTATGTAATGTATGTAATGTATGTAATGTATGTAATGTATGTAATGTATGTAATGTATGTAATGTATGTAATGTATGTAATGTATGTAATGTATGTAATGTATGTAATGTATGTAATGTATGTAATGTATGTAATGTATGTAATGTATGTAATGTATGTAATGTATGTAATGTATGTAATGTATGTAATGTATGTAATGTATGTAATGTATGTAATGTATGTAATGTATGTAATGTATGTAATGTATGTAATGTATGTAATGTATGTAATGTATGTAATGTATGTAATGTATGTAATGTATGTAATGTATGTAATGTATGTAATGTATGTAATGTATGTAATGTATGTAATGTATGTAATGTATGTAATGTATGTAATGTATGTAATGTATGTAATGTATGTAATGTATGTAATGTATGTAATGTATGTAATGTATGTAATGTATGTAATGTATGTAATGTATGTAATGTATGTAATGTATGTAATGTATGTAATGTATGTAATGTATGTAATGTATGTAATGTATGTAATGTATGTAATGTATGTAATGTATGTAATGTATGTAATGTATGTAATGTATGTAATGTATGTAATGTATGTAATGTATGTAATGTATGTAATGTATGTAATGTATGTAATGTATGTAATGTATGTAATGTATGTAATGTATGTAATGTATGTAATGTATGTAATGTATGTAATGTATGTAATGTATGTAATGTATGTAATGTATGTAATGTATGTAATGTATGTAATGTATGTAATGTATGTAATGTATGTAATGTATGTAATGTATGTAATGTATGTAATGTATGTAATGTATGTAATGTATGTAATGTATGTAATGTATGTAATGTATGTAATGTATGTAATGTATGTAATGTATGTAATGTATGTAATGTATGTAATGTATGTAATGTATGTAATGTATGTAATGTATGTAATGTATGTAATGTATGTAATGTATGTAATGTATGTAATGTATGTAATGTATGTAATGTATGTAATGTATGTAATGTATGTAATGTATGTAATGTATGTAATGTATGTAATGTATGTAATGTATGTAATGTATGTAATGTATGTAATGTATGTAATGTATGTAATGTATGTAATGTATGTAATGTATGTAATGTATGTAATGTATGTAATGTATGTAATGTATGTAATGTATGTAATGTATGTAATGTATGTAATGTATGTAATGTATGTAATGTATGTAATGTATGTAATGTATGTAATGTATGTAATGTATGTAATGTATGTAATGTATGTAATGTATGTAATGTATGTAATGTATGTAATGTATGTAATGTATGTAATGTATGTAATGTATGTAATGTATGTAATGTATGTAATGTATGTAATGTATGTAATGTATGTAATGTATGTAATGTATGTAATGTATGTAATGTATGTAATGTATGTAATGTATGTAATGTATGTAATGTATGTAATGTATGTAATGTATGTAATGTATGTAATGTATGTAATGTATGTAATGTATGTAATGTATGTAATGTATGTAATGTATGTAATGTATGTAATGTATGTAATGTATGTAATGTATGTAATGTATGTAATGTATGTAATGTATGTAATGTATGTAATGTATGTAATGTATGTAATGTATGTAATGTATGTAATGTATGTAATGTATGTAATGTATGTAATGTATGTAATGTATGTAATGTATGTAATGTATGTAATGTATGTAATGTATGTAATGTATGTAATGTATGTAATGTATGTAATGTATGTAATGTATGTAATGTATGTAATGTATGTAATGTATGTAATGTATGTAATGTATGTAATGTATGTAATGTATGTAATGTATGTAATGTATGTAATGTATGTAATGTATGTAATGTATGTAATGTATGTAATGTATGTAATGTATGTAATGTATGTAATGTATGTAATGTATGTAATGTATGTAATGTATGTAATGTATGTAATGTATGTAATGTATGTAATGTATGTAATGTATGTAATGTATGTAATGTATGTAATGTATGTAATGTATGTAATGTATGTAATGTATGTAATGTATGTAATGTATGTAATGTATGTAATGTATGTAATGTATGTAATGTATGTAATGTATGTAATGTATGTAATGTATGTAATGTATGTAATGTATGTAATGTATGTAATGTATGTAATGTATGTAATGTATGTAATGTATGTAATGTATGTAATGTATGTAATGTATGTAATGTATGTAATGTATGTAATGTATGTAATGTATGTAATGTATGTAATGTATGTAATGTATGTAATGTATGTAATGTATGTAATGTATGTAATGTATGTAATGTATGTAATGTATGTAATGTATGTAATGTATGTAATGTATGTAATGTATGTAATGTATGTAATGTATGTAATGTATGTAATGTATGTAATGTATGTAATGTATGTAATGTATGTAATGTATGTAATGTATGTAATGTATGTAATGTATGTAATGTATGTAATGTATGTAATGTATGTAATGTATGTAATGTATGTAATGTATGTAATGTATGTAATGTATGTAATGTATGTAATGTATGTAATGTATGTAATGTATGTAATGTATGTAATGTATGTAATGTATGTAATGTATGTAATGTATGTAATGTATGTAATGTATGTAATGTATGTAATGTATGTAATGTATGTAATGTATGTAATGTATGTAATGTATGTAATGTATGTAATGTATGTAATGTATGTAATGTATGTAATGTATGTAATGTATGTAATGTATGTAATGTATGTAATGTATGTAATGTATGTAATGTATGTAATGTATGTAATGTATGTAATGTATGTAATGTATGTAATGTATGTAATGTATGTAATGTATGTAATGTATGTAATGTATGTAATGTATGTAATGTATGTAATGTATGTAATGTATGTAATGTATGTAATGTATGTAATGTATGTAATGTATGTAATGTATGTAATGTATGTAATGTATGTAATGTATGTAATGTATGTAATGTATGTAATGTATGTAATGTATGTAATGTATGTAATGTATGTAATGTATGTAATGTATGTAATGTATGTAATGTATGTAATGTATGTAATGTATGTAATGTATGTAATGTATGTAATGTATGTAATGTATGTAATGTATGTAATGTATGTAATGTATGTAATGTATGTAATGTATGTAATGTATGTAATGTATGTAATGTATGTAATGTATGTAATGTATGTAATGTATGTAATGTATGTAATGTATGTAATGTATGTAATGTATGTAATGTATGTAATGTATGTAATGTATGTAATGTATGTAATGTATGTAATGTATGTAATGTATGTAATGTATGTAATGTATGTAATGTATGTAATGTATGTAATGTATGTAATGTATGTAATGTATGTAATGTATGTAATGTATGTAATGTATGTAATGTATGTAATGTATGTAATGTATGTAATGTATGTAATGTATGTAATGTATGTAATGTATGTAATGTATGTAATGTATGTAATGTATGTAATGTATGTAATGTATGTAATGTATGTAATGTATGTAATGTATGTAATGTATGTAATGTATGTAATGTATGTAATGTATGTAATGTATGTAATGTATGTAATGTATGTAATGTATGTAATGTATGTAATGTATGTAATGTATGTAATGTATGTAATGTATGTAATGTATGTAATGTATGTAATGTATGTAATGTATGTAATGTATGTAATGTATGTAATGTATGTAATGTATGTAATGTATGTAATGTATGTAATGTATGTAATGTATGTAATGTATGTAATGTATGTAATGTATGTAATGTATGTAATGTATGTAATGTATGTAATGTATGTAATGTATGTAATGTATGTAATGTATGTAATGTATGTAATGTATGTAATGTATGTAATGTATGTAATGTATGTAATGTATGTAATGTATGTAATGTATGTAATGTATGTAATGTATGTAATGTATGTAATGTATGTAATGTATGTAATGTATGTAATGTATGTAATGTATGTAATGTATGTAATGTATGTAATGTATGTAATGTATGTAATGTATGTAATGTATGTAATGTATGTAATGTATGTAATGTATGTAATGTATGTAATGTATGTAATGTATGTAATGTATGTAATGTATGTAATGTATGTAATGTATGTAATGTATGTAATGTATGTAATGTATGTAATGTATGTAATGTATGTAATGTATGTAATGTATGTAATGTATGTAATGTATGTAATGTATGTAATGTATGTAATGTATGTAATGTATGTAATGTATGTAATGTATGTAATGTATGTAATGTATGTAATGTATGTAATGTATGTAATGTATGTAATGTATGTAATGTATGTAATGTATGTAATGTATGTAATGTATGTAATGTATGTAATGTATGTAATGTATGTAATGTATGTAATGTATGTAATGTATGTAATGTATGTAATGTATGTAATGTATGTAATGTATGTAATGTATGTAATGTATGTAATGTATGTAATGTATGTAATGTATGTAATGTATGTAATGTATGTAATGTATGTAATGTATGTAATGTATGTAATGTATGTAATGTATGTAATGTATGTAATGTATGTAATGTATGTAATGTATGTAATGTATGTAATGTATGTAATGTATGTAATGTATGTAATGTATGTAATGTATGTAATGTATGTAATGTATGTAATGTATGTAATGTATGTAATGTATGTAATGTATGTAATGTATGTAATGTATGTAATGTATGTAATGTATGTAATGTATGTAATGTATGTAATGTATGTAATGTATGTAATGTATGTAATGTATGTAATGTATGTAATGTATGTAATGTATGTAATGTATGTAATGTATGTAATGTATGTAATGTATGTAATGTATGTAATGTATGTAATGTATGTAATGTATGTAATGTATGTAATGTATGTAATGTATGTAATGTATGTAATGTATGTAATGTATGTAATGTATGTAATGTATGTAATGTATGTAATGTATGTAATGTATGTAATGTATGTAATGTATGTAATGTATGTAATGTATGTAATGTATGTAATGTATGTAATGTATGTAATGTATGTAATGTATGTAATGTATGTAATGTATGTAATGTATGTAATGTATGTAATGTATGTAATGTATGTAATGTATGTAATGTATGTAATGTATGTAATGTATGTAATGTATGTAATGTATGTAATGTATGTAATGTATGTAATGTATGTAATGTATGTAATGTATGTAATGTATGTAATGTATGTAATGTATGTAATGTATGTAATGTATGTAATGTATGTAATGTATGTAATGTATGTAATGTATGTAATGTATGTAATGTATGTAATGTATGTAATGTATGTAATGTATGTAATGTATGTAATGTATGTAATGTATGTAATGTATGTAATGTATGTAATGTATGTAATGTATGTAATGTATGTAATGTATGTAATGTATGTAATGTATGTAATGTATGTAATGTATGTAATGTATGTAATGTATGTAATGTATGTAATGTATGTAATGTATGTAATGTATGTAATGTATGTAATGTATGTAATGTATGTAATGTATGTAATGTATGTAATGTATGTAATGTATGTAATGTATGTAATGTATGTAATGTATGTAATGTATGTAATGTATGTAATGTATGTAATGTATGTAATGTATGTAATGTATGTAATGTATGTAATGTATGTAATGTATGTAATGTATGTAATGTATGTAATGTATGTAATGTATGTAATGTATGTAATGTATGTAATGTATGTATGTATGTATTGTATGTAAGGTATGTAATGTATGTAATGTATGTAATGTAGTAATGTATGTATGTAATGTAATGTATGTAATGTATGTATGGTATGTATGTAATGTATGTATGAGGTATGTATGGTATGTTATGTATGTAATGTATGTAATGTATGTAATGTATGTAATGGATGTAATGTATGTAATGTATGTAATGTATGTAATGGTGTATGTATGTAATGTATGGTAATGTATGGTAATGTATGGTAATGTATGTAATGTATGGTATGTATGTAATGTATGGTATGTATGTAATGTATGGTATGTATTGTAATGTATGTATGTATGTAATGTATGTAATGGTATGTAATGTATGTAATGTATGTAATGTATGTAATGTATGTATTGTATGTAATGTATGTAATGTATGTATGGTATGTAATGGTATGTATTGTATGTAATGTATGTAATGTATGGTAATGTATGTAATGTATGGTATGAATGGTATGTATGGTAATGGTATGGTATGGAGGGTATGTATGGTACTGTATGGTATGTATGTATGTATGTAAGGTATGGGATGTATGGTGAAGGGTATGTATGGTATGGGTAGGTAGGATGTATGTATGGT